>NW_015389536.1:0-22359 GCF_001527695.2 Protobothrops mucrosquamatus
CCTATTCCCTTATATGTACTTTATCATGAAATCCTATAGCTCAGTGTGGAAATCCTATAGCCTACGTGCAGAACTCTTCCAAGGTACGTGTACATGTAGAAATTGTGTAGAAATCTTGCAGTCTATGTGTAGAAATTTTGTGTAGAAATCTTACTGTCTGCGTGTAGAAATTTTACAGAGTACGTGTCACTTAACTTTACTTTTTATTCTAAAATTTTATTCCTAACAGTCATAAGAACAATGTGAGGTTCCAACTTGAGCCGGGGTTGCACAAGAATAAATAAAAATGAGATCCAGACAGCTGTGAGGAAAGAAGAAATATTTATTCTTAAAAGAAAAAGAGTTTGCTTTTAGGGATAGACTGCAGAGAAATGGGGTACAGCAGCAATTTTTATAGTGGGAACTTGAAGTGTCTATGTGCTGATTCTAGGGTGACACTTGAGGTGTGTGTGTGTGTAGGTATGTTTATTCTTGTGAACATGCAGTTCCTCTGGGACAGGGCTTTTCAACCGGTGGTACGTACCACTTGTGGTACATTGTCCTAAAGGGCGTGAAGGTAGGCGGGCCCTATCTGGTGAGCTGATAGGTCGAGGTTCATCAAAAGTGGCTCCTCCTCTCTCCGAAGGCACTAGCAACAGGGATAAGCTTATGGTAATTATGACGACTGCGGGGTTGACCAGGAGCAGCACGCCCGCCTGCTGCAGCCGATAACGCCCCGTACAAATCTCGCGAGACAAAAAAAAAAACCAACTCGAGCGCAGCTTCACAATAACGGCTGCTATAGATCTGTGGAAATTCTCAGTCACTCTGGTCGTGGTTGTCCCAAAGGTACTTTCCCAAAAGAAGCTGAGAAGCTTCTTGGATGAGAAGCGAAACGTTTTCAAAGAAAAAAGTCCAAGAAAGTGCAGTTGCCTTTTGGAAAAACACCTTTGAGACAACCGCTGCGCTAGCAACCGTACAAAACACACCCATGCGTAAAACGCATTTCCAACTCCATCGCGCCTCTGTGCCTGAGTTTTAAAGAATGGGACACAGCAGTCCCCGCCTCTAGAAGTGGGACTTCCGGGTCGGTTTAAGCTTCTCGGTCATGACGACAGAGTAAGATGGCGGCTCATCACCGGCAGACTACGGCGGGGCGGCGGAAAGTGCAGGTGAAGGAGGCGAAAGGGGCCTTTGGTCAGGAGGGGAAACTGAAGCGATGGCGGGGGAGGCGCGTGAAGATCGTGATGTTCGAGTTACGCTGCGTGAGGAGACGAATGAGCGAGCGGCGTGATGGTTTGGCGGGAAGAGCAAGGGGCGAAGGGCCGGATGGTCCCGATTGCAGCCAGCCTTCTTCACCTCGTTTCCATCTGTGGAGCCTCGCCTTGTATCATCTCTCGGCTCTGTGTGCCCCACCCTAGGTCCGGAGGGCGTCAGGTTGAAAGCGGGTCGGCGTTTTGTGCTGCTTGGAGGTGTACGGTTTTCTACCATGTCGTGTTGCCAGGCTATAAGAGATGGTGGCGTTTTTTCCCTGGCCCCAAACTAAACGAACAAACTAAAGCAACTCCGAAGCTCTTTCACCTCCGAACTGGGTGGACCACTGCCTAGAATCCATTGGAGTTGGGCGGCTACATTTCAAATTAATACATAATTTCACAGGTCTAATATGAGAGATGGGGGTGGGCCGGGGGAAAAGTTTCAAGTAATGACTTGCTTGAAATCTCCATTCAGCGGTGAAACTCAGGGACCTGGTGCTCTTACACTTTCTAGCTTAGCCTACCTTACAGAAGATAAAGTGGAATATTGATAAGGTGTCTCCACCTGCAGTCTTGTTGCAGTATACTATGTGTTTTCGCAGTTGAGAACTTTGCTGAAAAATAGCGAAAAAGTAATCCCATTGAAATCTGGCAGGGATATGATTAACTTGGAATAGGTTTCTCTCTCTGGTCACATTTTGTTCAGGCCATTAGTGACACCGTTTATTAAACTTATATGCTGCCCATCTGGCTTAGAGGCTCAGTAACTCTAGCTTTCCACTCCTGCAGGCACTATCCTAAACCACTCCCAATGCTGTTAGAGGACCAGAGGAATGAATGCTAATAGAAATATTGCCAAAAGTAGGGCTATTAATCAGTATAATTACACAGTTGGATAGGGCAGATTAGGCATTCAAGTCTAACCCTATGATCAGTGTAGAAATTAAAGTGTTCATGATGTAGAATCAGTGATCAGCATGCTTGAGGAAATGGCTAAGTTTGCAGAAGTACAGCAAACATTGTTTAAAAAAATGTCGTTTCCCCATGCACTCTAGTGAGGATAGCCTAATAAGTCTAGAATATGTTGAAGAAAGAAACTGGTCTGAGCAGAAAACAAAGTGAAAGGAACTGCTACTTTCTACAGTTACTATTCCTGCATTATATTGCAGGAATAATAGGTGTAGAAATAATAACTGCACCATTGTATTATGCCCTATTTGAGAGTGCCCTCAGTTTCTAGTTCATTGGACAGAATGTGTTACTCCAGTTCTTTTTCATATCCATTAGCTTCCTGTCACCAAGAGGACACTTTTTGACATGCTGATTTTGTTCTCAGAACACTGAAAGAAATCTAATAGCTTGTCTCCATATTATGCAATATACCTACTATTGTGTTCATAATTATATCTACAAAACAAAATAGCTACATCTATCTATCAATCAGGTCTTAGATTTAAGAAATCAGGTGAAATTGTGAAATATCTCATATTTCTTTTAGTTATTATAGACATTAATGAACTCAGTGCTGTCATGTAATAAGACTACACTGTCCCCCCACACAAGGGGCCTGTATATGTATACTGGGGATGGGACAAACATCCCAGTAATTGTAGAAGTCTTTTTATTTAAAAAAAATGATAAGAGTTTTCTAAAGCCCAGTGTGAACTGAAATTCCTTTGTGAACAAGGAATGCTAATTATAGTTTGGAAATTAGCATGAAAACATGGATTAAAAGAGGGGTAAGATGGAGTGTGTAGGAATAGTTCCTCTTTGTTGCAGAGGGTTGTTTTCCAGAGATTGTACACCTGTTACAATGTGAGAAGTTCAGGTCAGAAAAATGAACGTGGGCAATGAAAGCTCTTAGAGCAGGGGTCTTCAGACTTGGCAACTTTAAGACTTGTGGACTTCAACTCCCAGAATTCCTCAGCCAGATGTGGCTGGCTGAGGAATTCTGGGAGTTGAAGTCCACAAGTCTTAAAGTTGCCAAGTTTGAAGACCCCTGTCTTAGAGGTTCTATTTCAAGCAGGTGAAGATTCTCCCATCATTAAACCATCTGTGGATCATGTGGGCTTGATGAAACACCAGGGGCTTTTTTATTTAGAATAAACTTGGCATGGGCATTTATCATAGATGCACAACCTGGAAGGTGCATCTTAATTATTGTTCCTGCTGGTATACTGTCTATTATAGGTTTTAAAAAATAAATCAAGGCCAAGTTATAAAACAAAACTTCAGTTTCTGTGCTTAGAACAATCTGGAATGCTTGAAACAATACAGCTTGAAATGGCCAAATTTCATTTTGTTGTTTTTTTTCCCTGCTGGACCATGCTAAGAAGATTAAGCATGATCAAAGGGGAATGGAACATTCCCAAATTATTGTGATGTCTCCCAAGACTCCTCCTCAGAAATCAACTCAGTGGACAATGAGTGCATTCCTGGCACATCAGGAGCTGAATTGATTGATGCCCTCCGGAAGAGATTTGGAGGAGGCTTCAGCTGGGGAAAATTTGCAGTGGCAGCCAGCTAGCAAAGAGTAGGAGGAACTGCCTTCTGCACCTGATCTGAGAACACATAGGGCAGAGAAAAGGCAGGAGCAGCTGAGGTCAGCCAGACTACTTGAGAGGAGAGGGCCCCACCAGTCTTGATGGGCTGCACCAGAAAGCTGGCTGTCTATCACAGCAGACAGATGGAGGCATTGCTGTGTTTGTTTTCTAGCTGTATGTTTTTGGTTGTTGTGTTTCCTGCTTCACTCTGGATTGCCACCATGTTTGGAATTGTTTTGTGCCTTGTAGACTCTGGACTTTTCTTGCCTCATGAGCTCTCTGGTGTGTTGATTTAAGTTTGTCTGGTGGAGTTATTTTGTTTGAAGCAACTTTCAATTGCTTTGTGGCCATTGCTCTGTGGACTAAACTTGGCCTGCTCGTGGCTGAACTTAATTGGGACAGTTCTGAGTTTTGGTGAAGGGAATTGCTGGGGAATATTAATGAACTCACTAAACGGCAGTTACATGTGTGAGTGAGTGGGGTAGCACAATTATCTGCAATACTCCATTCCTGAATTTGTGAGTTTTGTACATTCCTAATATATCAGTTGTTTAGGAATTCAATTTTTTTAATGAAAGGGAGGTATTGTTAAGCATGAATAGCTTGAATATAATGAAGCTTCTGCTTATAGTTCCTTAATGCTTCTGTTGGATTTATGTCAAATATTTTAGGTTTCTTATGTAATTAGAGATGAGGTGGAGAAATACAATCGCAATGGGGTAAATGCACTACAGCTAGATCCAGCGTTGAACAGACTTTTTACTGCAGGTCGAGATTCGATCATCAGAATATGGAGTGTAAACCAACACAAGGTAAACTAAGCATGGAATGAACTTTACAAATATGTTTTCACTGTTAGGCATATAGTGAAATCAGCTAGTGAATATTGTTTACATTATTAAAGAATAGGCTTTGGGTTGTATCTGCAAGTGTTACAAACACCTTTTCTTACATTTCAGTATTTTTTTTTTCAGTTTAAGGACTTCTCAGATTTTCAGATATCTGGTCTAGTAAAAGAATGGCAAATTTTAGTCTGGGGATGTTAGGTAACCATGATTCAATCATAACTTAGCCTGAGCCCACTGAGTAATGCCAACAGAAGTTACACTGAAACAAAATATTATTGTATGTCCTCCCTTTTTCGGCCAGATTTGGCTCCCAACATGGCTCCCAATTATTAATCCTCTTACATGGATGGTATGTGATCATATCTTCTGTTATTTTGTAGTTAGCAAGCCCATTCACAAAGGGTGGAGTAGAAAAAGTGCAGATGGATCATAAGGCTGGCGGACAATAAAGATCTCACTTGGCAGGAAAAGTTCAAATAATCACAATTGTGCATTTTCCTGGATTAATATGTAGCTGAAATAATTAAATGATCCTGGACTTGTTGGCAAATGACGCACTGACTGCTAACATACCATAGTTCTGAAATATAGATGAACTGCCTCTTGTCATAACAGTCTCAAGAGAATTATTATGACACAGGATTAGAACTCAAAATACTGTTTTTAATTTCAGCAAGACCCCTATATAGCATCAATGGAACATCATACAGATTGGGTGAATGATACTGTACTTTGTTGCAATGGCAAAACTTGTAAGTAACCTTTTGAATACTATATGATGTAACAGAATGACGTGGGTCAGGTATCTCAGTGCTTGGTATTTGCATAATCTGCATTCATATGCCCCGTTTTAATTTATAGCAGTCATGTAAAATTACATTTAATATATGATCTTTAATATACTTCTTCACAAACATAATGGAAGCCATTTCAAGTGATGTTAACGTACTAGAAAAATAAAGTTGCAAAAACATTTTAAAATAATGTTGCCAAGTGGCATAAAGCATCAGAAAATAAAATACCCAATGAAAAAGAATCTCTGAAACAACAGAAGTGCTTCCCTGATATTCGCAACACTGAGGTAAAAAAAAATCAGATGTTGAATTCCAGAGATAGAGTTCCAAAGGCATGCTTCCATTAATTAGCTCTTGCATATGTTTTTGAGCAGTTATCAGTAGTAGTGATTCTGTGTTGTAATGGTAAACAAATTTCTCTTGTTACTTGTCATCAAGACAAATGGTCCATTTTATTTTTATAGTGATATCTGCTTCATCTGATACTACTGTTAAAGTATGGAATGCACATAAGGGGTTTTGCATGTCAACCCTACGAACCCATAAGGTAAAGTAGAAAAATGCAGTAAGTAATACTTGTGGTACCACATCTGTATCCTGGTACTTATTTCTGTATGTCTCTGTTTTGTTTTAGGATTATGTGAAAGCTTTGGCCTATGCAAAAGACAAAGAGCTAGTAGCATCTGCTGGGCTGGACAGACAGATATTCCTCTGGGATGTAAATACACTAACTGCACTGACTGCCTCAAATAACACAGTCACAAGTAAGAATCCAGAAATAAACCCATGCTAGTTTGTGTAAGACATGCTATGATTGTAAAATAATTCAATCTAAAATGCAGGGTTTTTTTTAGGAGTGATCATGTGTCCTTCAGGAAAGGACAGCAGGAAGGCCTCTACTGAATTCCTGAAAATTGATGGAAACTTGCAATTATTATTATTATTATTATTAATTTAATTTATATCCCGCCCTTCTCCTTACGGACTCAGGGCGGCTAACAACCAGATAAAACACTAATCCCCAAAAACTACAAATTTAAAAACATAAGTAAAAACAAATATTAGTAATTTGGTCAAGTTAATTTAAAAATTGCTTTAAAACCCCATTAAAATTTTCCCCTAGGCCAGTNAGGAAGGGAGATCAGGGATCACCCTGATCTCTGGGGGTAGCTCATTCCAGAGGGTGGGAGCTCCCACAGAGAAGGCCCTCCCCCTTGGGGTCGCCAGCCGGCACTGTCTGGCCAACGGCACCCTGAGGAGACCCACCCTGTGGGAGCGTACAGGCCGATGGGAGGTAATCTGTGGCAGAAGGCGGTCTCGAAGATATCCCGGTCCGCTGCCATGGAGCGCCTTAAAGATGATGGTCAGCACCTTGAAGCGCAATACATCTTTACATGTAATAGTCCACTTGCATTTTGTTGAATGATAGCAGTTACCTCTTGATGTTTCTGGGGAAGAGTTTCTGTTCCTTCAAAAGTCTGATTGATGCCATTCTCTTTGAACAGAATAAAAATATAGTACAGGTAGTTCTTGAGTTATGACAATTCACTTAGCGATGGTTCAAAGTTACCCCACCACCACCCCAACTACTTATGACCCAGTCCCAAAGTTACGAATGTCGCAGCACCACAGCAGTCATTTGCCCTTACGACCGACCACAAAGACACTGCAACATGCCCCCTGTCTATTCTGCATTTTCCCCAACCAGGTCCACACAGGCACTGGGTCTGTTTTGCTAGCCCACCAGGTTCCACGTGTTCCTCCCCATCTTGTTACCGATCGCTCATTTACCTTTTGAAGATCTACAGAGCTCAGGGCCACGTGGCAGAAAAGCAACCATCTTCTCAGACGCTGGTGAAGCTGTTTTCTTTAGATCTTGTATTCTTACACATGCTTCCATCCCCTTTGGAAAAGACTTTTCGCACAGAGGACAAAGGCCTGCAGGGACGTGAGATCTATTTCGCCCCTGCAGGGCTTCTGTCCTTTGGAAAAGCCTTTTCCAAAGAGGACAGAAGCCTACAGGGGTGCAATAGAGCAGGGCTTTTCAACCTTTTTACGGATTGTACCACTTTTAGGATATGGCAATATTCGAGTACCACCTAGCAAGGTGTCAAAAACTTGATGACCCCCCAAAAAAACCTGTTCAAAGTTGCAATTGCACTGAAATGACTTATGACCATTTTTCACACTTATGACCATTGCAGCATGCCCAGGGTCATGTGATTTATATTTGGATGCTTGGCAACTGATTCATATTTATAATGGTCACAGTGTTCCAGGGTCATGTGATCCCCTTCTGCAACCTTTTGACAAGCAAAGACAATGGCAGAGCTGCTGGTGGCCAAGTGCTAAGGCGGGACTTCCTTTCCTCCCTCCCTTCCCTGCCTCCCTTTCTTATTCCCATCTCCTTCTGAAGGAAGAATTTGACACCCCCCCTATTTTCCCTCTTCCATATATTGATCAAACAAGGAAAGGCCTCCAGAGACAGAAAAGACAAGCTGCTGAGTGAACTAGCTTAAAAAGGCACATTCCCCTTTAAGAATTAGCTACTGGCTAGAAAGGAAAGTAAGGAGCGCAGCCAGCACTTAAGGAAGAAAAAAAATGTAAGCACTGGCTGCCGGCTAAGGCAACCTCCCCAAATGGCTCCATTCATAAGTAAAGGAATGCTACAGGCAAAATCCATTCAGGAGAAAAATACTTCAAAATCCCTTGCAGCAAAACTTACAGCTAACAACAGCAGAGCAGTAGAAGCTAACAGGAGACATCAGCCATCAGCCAAATAGAAATAGCCAAACACTCCTTAAGAACACAAAGCCCTCATTGCACAAATTCCAGAACTTCAAAGTCACAAAAGCACATAAGAATCCTTCCACTCTCCATCTCCTTCCCTCCTCCGTGCCTCACCTCCAGCCATTGCTGCCTTTTTTCATTCCTCTTGGAGGGCAACCCCTCCCCCGCTGCATTTCTTCCCTGTTTGCTGCTGCCAGCACAGGTGGCTGCCACAGCAGTTGTAGATCTCCTCTCACCCCCCTCCCCCTCCCCCTCCTTCTTCCCCTTCGGTGCAGCTGACTCTGCCTCCTCCCAAGGCTGCTGCTTTTTTTTCTCCCCCTCTCCTGCCCAAACTGCCTCCTTTTATAGCCTCTCCTGTCTCCGCCCCCTCCTCCTTTCTCATGGGGGAGGGTGAACCAGAAGTGAGCCTGGGGCCTTTGCAGCTCCAGAGGACTCTCTCACTGCAAGTCCTTGCCTGTGCTGGCTGTTTCCCTCCCCCACTACACTTGGCTAGGCAGGGCTGTGTACCACCTGCCACTCATTAATGTACCACAAGTGGTACGTACCACTGGTTGAAAAGCCCTGCAATAGAGCTTGCATCCCTGCAGGCCTCCGTCCTCTGCACAAAAAGCCTTTTCCAATGATGATGGAAGCGTGTGCAAGAACACAAGATCTAAAGAAAACAGCTTCAGTAGCATCTGAGAAGACAGCCACTTTTCTCCCGTGTGGCCCTAAGCTCTGCAGAGCTTTGAAAGGTAAGTGAGCAATCGATGATAGGGGGTTGGTGGGGAGAAGGCCCAAGCACTGTGGGGACCCCAAAGGGTGGGAAGTGGAGCATGAGATATCTCCATCAGTGGGGGGAGGCCTTGGGTGGCTGGAGGCAGGTGGTCTTGTTCCTACACTAGCCCCCCCCATCTTCCCCACCCCGAGGCACCTCATGCACACTTAATGACCCATGCATTCAATTAACAAATGCATTGGGGAGAGGAGGGATGGGGCTCGTTCATTTAATGTGATTCAATTAACATTACGACCGTAAAGGGCAGGCACCATTACGGTCGTAACTTGAAGACTACCTGTATTAGATTGGCATCTTACATGTGTGATGTAAGACTGGAATACTACAGGTTCGAGTAATTATATAAGTGCAGCACTACCACATTCTAACATATATTGGAATTTTTCTACCCAAAGGAATATCTTGCAATTGAAATACAATGAACAGCATTATTAAAGAATCCCCTCTGTAGACAGTTTCTAAATGCTCAATGTTCTAAAATTTGTATACAGGTAGTCCTCGAGTTACGAATGCAATGGAACCTGCCCATTCCATTTGTAACTCAAGGATTCATAGGAGTGAATGGTGTAACTTGAATACAATCACTCCCTTCTTTTGCCCACGCATTCGCTAATCGAATGCACGGTTAAGTGCACATGAGGTATCTCAGGGTGGGGAAGGCCATGGGGGGGGGCTAGTGATGGAACAGGCCACCTGCTTCAGACCAACCAAGGCCTCCCCCTACCCACTGAGATACCTCATGCTCCTCACAATTGCTTCCCCCCCCCCCTCCTGCCATGCCAGGTCATTTACCTTGCAAAGATCTAGCCAGCTGTCTCCTCTCCAGCTGTCTCCTCTCCAGCCTCTCTGCTGCACAAGATCACAGCGCCCAGAAACTTCCAGTCTCTGTGCAAAATGTTTGTAAGCTGATGGGAGGCTTTGGGTCAGCGAAATCGCTGCCTCAAAGCATCCGGCTAGCTTACAAACACTTTGGGCGCCGAGACTGGAAGCTTCTCAGCAGTGTGATCTCACGGGACTTCAGGCTTCCAGTCTCCACGCAAAATGTGCTTGAGTAAAGGCCTTTGCCGATGAGAACAGAGGCTGGGAGCGACACACACGTCAATCCAGGGCTCCGTTCTCGGCAGCAAAGGATTTTTGCAAAGATGGCAAAAGGCTTTGCAAACGGAGTGAAGGCTTTAATGTTTCAGGCCTTCCCTCCATTTGCAAAGCCTTTTTCTACAGATCTCGTCCAGGCCTCCGTTTGCAGAGAACAGAGGCCTAAAGTACCATGAGATCACGCAAGATCAATAGCGTGAGATGTTGCGCTACTGATCTTGTGGTACTTTAGGCCTCCATTCTCTGCGAATGCACTGAAGGCCTGAAGCAGTGAAACAGGCCAAGAAACGAAGACTCTCTAGGTCTTTGCAAGGTGAGTATCCACAGGCCTTTGGAGCCTCGGGGGGGGGGAATAGCCAGGGTGAATGTTGCAGTGCTGCAACATTCGTAGTTTTGGGTCTTGTTCGTAAACACTAGGGGGCGCTTATCACGTAACTTCAAATGTTCGCTAAGGGAACGTTTGTAACTCAGGGATTACCTGTATAGGTGCAAGCTGCTGTATTGTTTTTTTTGCTATTTGTTGTTTCCAGTTTGCTTTTTTTCTCCAACATCCTGAAGTACTTTCTCTCAAATAATGTTGTATTTTGTGTCCAATAGCTTCTTCCCTTAGCGGAAACAAAGACTCAATTTACAGTCTTGCTATGAATCAGATGGGAACAGTAATTGTATCTGGGTCCACTGAAAAGGTAAGTATAATGTACACAGCCTAGCCCCACAGGATGAAATGAGTTTCTGAAATGATTGCTAATGGAGTTTGTATACAGCTATGAAACAAATTCAGGAGCTCTACTCTCCAGTAGAGAGAAAAATCATGAGTCTGTATGGTAGAGGTGGACAGTTGTGGGATCTCCCAATCTAATCCTTTTGAGCTGCTGTTTCCTTTGGACTTCCTTGAATACATTCTCTTTCCATTTTTGGCTAGCAGCTAATTCACTGAGTTAATGAGATAAACTATAAGGAACTCTCCACAGATATGCACACTTGTGTTACCAGGAAAAGAACCCATAAAAGAGCAGATAATTTCAATATAAGGACTTCAACTTTATAGTTTCAGAGTGGTTGCAGCAAGATTTTAAACTATATTCCTTAAATAAACTTAAATTTAGGTAATTTCTGATCAAATAATCCTGTTCCTGCTACATCCATGCTGTGCAAGGATTGCATTTGGCTCAGTCAAATAGATCATTGATCTGGAAGTTTTAATTGGAACCACAATTATAATGAAAGAGGGTATCCTATCCACCAGTGTTACTGCTTTGCTTCTCCAGCACTGGAGATGGATAATCCACCAATGGGTTAACTTAATCCTCCTGCCCAATCAGATCAAGTCAGCCAAACTTGCCACGCCTGTCCTGGGCCTGTTTTCCCAGTTTTCGACTTGATCTTGCCCAGAACAGACGTGCATGTTTGGCTCACAGGCAGGTAGATCTTAACCTATTGGTGGATTATCTATAGTCTTCTAATAATTTAGCATCTTCCAACAGCTTCTAGTCCTCTGAGTAGCGCTGGGACCAGCGCTTCTCTAGTGGACTTTCCCCTTCATCTGGTCCCCATTGGAATCCAGTAGCAAACGGAGGCTTCCGTTTTTCTTTCAATTTCTCCCTTGCTCAGCACTCCTGTTGGGAGAAGGGCGGCATATAAGTTTAATAAATAAATAAATAAATCCCCCCCCACTCCTTCCTACAGCTCACCTCAGCCTCGGAGCTTGCGGCTGCAGCTCCGATGGTCCTTCGGTGACCGGATTAGCTCCGGAGAGGCTGCAGAGCCTCGTCCTCAACCGATCGCACCCGACGATCTTTTTAAGGTCCGGAACACCGCGGATCAGCTGGGGAGGCCGGTTTCTCGCCTGCCGCTTTCTCCTCCTTCCGTGAGTAGGCTGTTGAGCCGAGGGGAGAGAATGGCGTTTGGGACACGGCCGCCATTTTTCAAGCCGCGTGGTCACCGCAAGTCCTTGCTGGCGGCACAGGGAGGCGGTGGGGGAGGTGGGGGAAGGGATTCCTCCCCCCATTCTATTTATCCACCGGTTACAGCTCATTTTATAGCCTCCTTAGGGGAGCCGGTGGTATTGAAATCAGCTAACTGCGCAGTATGGCAGAGTCCCGGGTTCGAATCCCCAGGCATCTTCCTACATCGTATCACAAGGCAGAAGGCGCAGGCCTAGTCAGGAGCCCCAGCAGTTACAGCCGCCATTTTGGAATTTTCTCGTGCTCCAGCCCAAGGCCTCACTGAGGCCTCCTCTGTCCAAGGCCCTTCGTAGCCAAGGATTGCCCGGGGTGTTTTTCTCTCTGGTCATCCTTAGAGACTCCCCTTGTGGCATTGGATTTCCTCTTGCATTCCTTGGCACAGGCCCAACAGATTTCATTGGGCCTTCTGGTGTTTCATGTCCTGGTCACCATTTGGCTAGCTGATTAACACAGCAGTTCCTAGCCTCTGACTCTGTATTAGTTGCCATCTTTTATATTGCTGGCCTGGCAACACAGCAAGCCTCACTAGCAGGCCGCAATCCACCCCCTGAGGGAGATTACAATGGCTGCTAGTTGAACCGGTCTTTTGGATACCACTGGTTCGGTGACCGGGGGGGGGGGTTGGGCAAGTCTTATTCCACCCGTTGCCCTACACCCTTATCAGCCAATTGATCCTTTTCCAGGGGTACCCTCTCGTGCGCCTGAAGTTTTATACCAGCATGGAGGATAACATGGCCTCCCAATCCAAGGATGCCTCCCCTCCTTCCTCCGTCCGGAAAAGGCACAGGTCCCCTAGCCAAGAGGCTGCTGGTAGGATCTCAGCCAAGGTCAAACCCAAGGCTGTCTCTGGGGGCAAAACCTCCAAATTGGCTGAAAAACAGGCCAGCAGGAGACACCAGGCACTGGAAAAAGAGTTTTCAAAGGCTCAGAAACAGGCCATGGCCGAGACTGCTCAGTCTGACTCCACCTTTTTTTATTTGCCTCTCGGTCTCTCCTCTTCTCAGGAAGTCTGGGCACCGGTAGAACCTTCCACTTCTTGTGGCCAAGCCGCTGTGGAACCTGAGGTACATACATTCAGGTCTCCTACCACCCCACTGGTCCAGCAGGCCCCGGAAGCCACCTTTACACCAACGGCCGCAGGGCTCAGAGGGGAGGAGTCCTCCCTTCCATCCTTGGACGATAGGATCCAGGTCCTGGTGGCTCAGGCGGTGGAGCGGGCCCTTGCGGTCAGGACTCCGTCGATGTCCAGAGCGGAATCCTTGCTTTCTCTTCCTCTCTCACGTCCAGTGCAGCACAGTTCTCGTGACCCTCCTTCCCCTTCCCATTCTTCCTTTAGCGGGGTCTCATTAACCCTGGAGGAGGATCAGGCGCTTGACGCCTCGTGGTCAGAGGAGGAGGAATCGGCACCGGATCCACCCCCATTCGGCGGTCTATTTAATTCATCCCTTTTTCTACCCCTGCTTCGCAAGGCTAGCTCTGCAGCGCACGTGGGACCTGACCGGTCCGCTCCAGCGGCATCTACAACGGATTCAGAGGCGGACCCCGTATTCGTTGAACCGGTGGTCACTCAGCACCATGTTCCATGTCCAGCCTTGTTCCTCAACGCAGTTAAGAAACAATGGGCTTCCCCGGGTACTTTCCCTCTTCCAGGTGGGAATGATAAGAAGTTATTTAGCGTGGCCTCAGAATTAGATGAGGCACTGAACGTTCCCACAGTGGATGAGCCCCTGTCTCACCTTTTCTCCCCTTCCACTATTTCTGGGGATATGGCTGAGGCCTTAAAATCTGAGGAACGCAGATCGGAAATGGCATTTAGAAGGTCACACCAGGTGGCGGCGTGGTCTATCAGGGCTTCCACTTCAGCCTCTTTCTTCACTAGATCCGCCCTTATCTGGCTTCGTCAGCTCCAAGCCAGAATTCCCCCGGACAATGTCCGCACACATCAGGACTTGAGCAAGCTAGTGGCCGCGACGGAATACGCTTCCGATGCGACTCTACACGCTGCTCGGTTTTCCTCCAGTTCCTTGGCGTCCAATGTGACAGCCTGCCGCATGCTCTGGCTAAGACACTGGCAGGCAGATGCCAAGTCCAAGTGGCGTTTAGCAGCAGCCCCATACCAAGGTAGCAAATTATTCGGGGATGCCTTAGCCCCGTTTCTGACTGAGAATAAGGATAAAAAGAAGATTCTGGCCCACCTTACTAAGCGGTCCGATAGGCGGACTACTCCTTACAATTGTAGACAGTTCTTTCGGTCTGCCACTACTCCCCCAACCACACAGCCTTCTCGGCCCTTCACTCCCAGGCAGGACCGTCCGGTTGACAGACCGGCCCCAAGGCCCAGACAACAGTTCCATTCCAAACGGCCCTTTCGAGGCGGGGGACGGCCCTTCCGCAGGAAGTGACTCCCCAGTGGATCCTCCCATAGGGGGAAGGCTTTCCCTCTTCGTCACTCAATGGGAGGTCACCACCACAGACGCCTGGGTCCTGGAAACCATTCGTCACAGCCTGTCTCGAATTCATTTCCAGTCCACCAAGACGGTTCATTTCTTGTCCCCAATCAAAAAAGTCTCTAAGGAAAGGTCTCATGCAGGAGGCCATCCATCACTTATTGGACATAAGGGCCATAGAACCGGTACCTGCAGCTCAACGGGGTCGCGGATTCTACTCCATTCTCTTTGTGGTCCCCAAGACCTCGGGAGGATGGAGGTCAATCTTAGACCTAAAACACCTGAACCTTTATCTGGCATACCGAAGGTTCAAAATGCAAACACTTCAGTCCATCCTAGGCAGCATCCGAAAGGGGGACTTTCTCACTTCTGTAGACCTCACAGAGGCATACCTTCACATCCCTATCATCCCCGGCCACCGCCAGTTTCTCAGGTTCAGTTACATGGGGCATCATTACCAGTACAGGGTACTTCCATTCGGGCTGTCGTCGGCCCCAAGGGTTTTTTCCAAGGTGCTGGCGGTTCTTGTGGCATACCTGAGATTGATGCCGGTTCGGGTGCAATGCTACCTGGACGACATCCTAATACAGTCGTCCTCTCCCCGGGGGGCTCTGACAGACCTGAGACTGGTGATCGAGGTCCTACAGAGTCACGGCTTTTCGGTCAACTTCAAGAAAAGTCAGACAGTCCCATCGACCAGATTGCTCCACTTAGGGGCCATAATAGACACAGTAGAATGTCGGGTTTATCTATCCCAGGAACACAGGGACAGTATACGGGACCTGATTCTCAAGGTTTGCAGGGAAAAAACTCTGTCACCCTCCGGTCTTTCCCGGCTTCTGGGAAAGATGATATCATGTATCTCGATCGTTCCCTGGGCCAGGCTACACTCGCGGTCCCTCCAGTGGTTTCTGCTTCCCTATCAGAAGCAAGGGACCAGCACTTCAATCCGAGAGGTAACGATCCCACCACAGGTTCTACGTTCACTCAGATGGTGGCTCTCTCCAGCCATGACCAGAGGGTCTCTTTTCAAGGAGCCTGGTTGGCTCATGATCATGACGGACGCCAGCCTGTTCGGCTGGGGAGCACACTACCAGTCACAATGGGCCCAAGGACGGTGGTCTCGGTCGGACCTGAGACACAATATCAATTGGCTGGAACTCAGGGCCATACATCTAGCCCTTCGCCACTTTCGCCACAGCATAGCAAAGCAACACGTGCTCGTCCTCACAGACAACGTGGCGGCAAAGGCCCATGTGAACCGGCAGGGGGGCACCCAATCCCGTGCGCTCCTGGCCGAGGCCCAGCAACTGGGATCCTGGGCAGAGACCAACCTCGCCTCGATCAGGGCAGACCACATCTCGGGGGAGGCAAACAAGAGGGCAGACTTCCTGAGCAGGTCAACCGTGGACCACTCGGAATGGCGTCTGCACCCGAGTTTATTCAGGGAAATCACCCACAGATTCGGTCTTCCCATCATAGATCTCTTTGCCTCCCAGGCAAACACGCAACTCCCGTGATTCTTTTCGCGCTTCCCAGTTCTGGGGGCAGAGGGAGTAGATGCCCTTCGGGTTCCATGGCCGGACGGCCTCTTCTATGCCTTTCCTCCTCTTCCCCTTCTCCCAGCAGTCATCCGCAAGCTTCTGCAGGAGAGGGCAGAGGTACTCTTGGTAGCCCCTTTCTGGCTGCGGAGACCTTGGTTCGCCGACCTCGTCGGTCTTTCCCTATCGCGCCCTTGGAAAATTCCTCCAGACCGAGTATCACTGACCCAGGGGGATCTGATTCACCCGGACCCTCAATGGCTCCAGTTAGCCGTTTGGCACTTGAACGCCGGCTCCTATCCCAGGAGTCCTGTTCGCCAGGGGTCATTGACGTAATTCAGGCATCCCGTAGGCCGGCTACCAACCGCATCTATGATGCCACGTGGCAGAACTTTTGTCGGTGGTGTTCCACTCATCAACTACCTTTATCGGGATTGACCGTCCCACATATTTTGGACTATTTACTGGAGGGGCTGAATAAAGGATTGGTGCCTAACACTTTGCGCAGACAGGTGGCAGCCCTCTCTACCTTGATCTCTTGCGATACTGTTAACTCTCGGGGTCAACATCCCTTGATCCGTTCTTTCCTCAAGGGTGCTACTAATACCAGGCCACCTGTGGTCCACAGGTATCCCTCGTGGGAATTACCTCGGGTCCTTCAGGCTCTTACAAAGGCTTCTTTCGAACCCCTCAGTTCGTGCGACATGAGATCCTTATCCCTAAGGTCGCCTTCTTGGTGGCTATTACTTCGGCCTGGCGTATTTCTGAGATGGTGGCTCTCTCAGTCAGGGAGGATCTGTGTGTCTTTCACCGGGACCGGGTCACCCTTCGTTTAGACCCCATCTTTGTCCCCAAAGTTAATTCTCTTTTTCACAGGGCCCAGGATATCGTCCTTCCTGATTTCTGCCCTAATCCTTCCCATGATCTGGAACGTCAATGGCATTCCCTGGACGTCCACCAGGCTCTCTGTTATTATATCAAATGGACGGCTGCCTTCCGCAGCTCCGAGGCACTTTTTATCTCCTTCCACCCTTCTTCCAAGGGTCGGAAGGTCTCGGCCTCCACGATCGGCCAGTGGATAAGAGCTTGCATTGCGGGGGTGTACCAGTCCGATTCCTTGCCGGTTCCACATCGTGTCACGGCCCACTCTACGCGCAGTGCGGCCACTTCTGCGGCTTGGGCCACGCAGTCTTCCATCGAGGAAGTATGTAGGGCGGCCACGTGGTCTTCCCCTTCACTGTTTATACGGCATTATAAACTGGACAGGTACGCATCCGCCGAGGCATCCTTTGGCAGGAGGGTCCTCCAGCAGGTGGTGCCCCGTGACACGGTTCCAAACTTGCCCGCTTCCCTCCCGTAAGGACAGTGGGCTTTGGTATATCCCATTGGTGGATTATCCATCTCCAGTGCTGGAGAAGGGGCGTTGTCTTACCTGAACGCCGTTTCTCAGCACGGAGATGGATAATCCACACCCACCCATTTAGGTCCTTAGGCCTAGGGTTAGTTTCTGTGAGCCAACACGTCATGCTGTCAGTCAGTAGCTGCGCCCTCGTCGAAACTGGGAAAACAGGCCCAGGACAGGCGTGGCAAGTTTGGCTGACTTGATCTGATTGGGCAGGAGGATTAAGTTAACCCATTGGTGGATTATCCATCTCCGTGCTGAGAAACGACGTTCAGGTAAGACAACGCCCCTTCTGTGTGTCTTGCAACAATGTAACTGTTATGAGGAGAAATGGTAACTCAGCTCAGTTTCTAGAATTTGCAGATAGAGCTGGGGAGAAAATGACTGTGATTTTGACAGGCTGTTCAACGTGGTATACTACAATGTTTCCCAACCTCAACAACTTTAAGATGTGTGGACTTCAACTCGCAGAATTCCCCAGCTGGTTGGGAAAATTATGGGAGAATTAGAATAGAATAGAGCTGGACGGGATCATGGAGGTCTTCTAGTCCAGCCCCCTGCTCAAGCAGGAGAACCTATACCATCTCAAGACAGGTGAATGTCTAGTCTCCTCTTAAAAATCTCCAGGGATGGAGCACCCACGATTTCTGAAGGCAAGCTGTTCCACTGGTTAATTGTCCTCACTGTTAGGAAGTTTCTCCTTAATTCCAGGTTGCTTCTCTCATTGATCAGTTTCCAACCATTGTTTCTTGTCCTGCCTTCTGGTGCTTTGGAGAATAATTTCACCCCCTGTTCTTTGTGGCAGCCCCTCAAATGCTGGATGTCGAGCTCTGCGAGGCCGTCCCAGCCACGTACGGGCCTGCCTCCAACCACCCCGTTCACCTTACCCAGTGTCCGACGTCCAGGGGAAGCCTCGGGACGACCGGACGTGGCTAGACGGTGAGGGAACCGGTCGCCCCATCGTCCGTTGGCCTCCGGGTCCCGCCGCTGCCGCCGCTGCTGTCGCGCCCCTCTGACGTCATCACCCTGCGCCTCGCAGGGCCGACAAACGGAGTGAGGGGAAAAGGCCGGACGAGGCCCCCGTTCCAGCGTGCAATGACGGAGGGACGAGCAGCCGCTTGCCCCAGCAATGGCAGAGAAACGCCCAGCTGATTGCCCCAGCTGTGCGATAGAAGGGCGTGGACTGGGTTGCGGCCAGGTGTAGCAGGGCGGATGGTGGCTTGGGAGGCTTGTGGGGCGGGGCGGTGTTAACGAGGGTGGGGCTGGCGTGTTAACGAGGGTGGGGCTGGAGCGTTTGCTATGTAAGGCACTGGGAGCAGGTGTCTCCCAGTGCTGACTTTAACTCGAATGGAGTGAATAAACTACCATATGTCTAGCGTACCTGCTTGCTGGCTGGTTTGTGAAGCGCCAAGACAGGACGGTTTGACACTGGAATACTACTATCATATCACCCCTATTTCTTCTTTTCCTTAGACTAGCCCAGGGGTAGGCAACCCAAAACACCAGAGCCACTTGGACCCGTTTCCCACCGAAAACAAAATACTGGGAGCAGCAAAACCCTTTTGATATCTAAAATGAAGATAACACTGCATATATCCTTTTTTACCTTACATATGTATGTATGTATGTATGTATGTATGTATGTATGTATGTATGTATGTAAGGTAAAAAAGGATATATGCAGTGTTATCTTCATTTTAGATGTCAAAAGGGTCTCTCCCTCCCTCTCTCTCTCCCCCTCTCCCTCTCTCTCTTTCTGCCCTTGGTCTGTCAGTCCTCTTCCCCCACTCAGTGTGTGTGTGTGTGTGTGTGTGTGTGTGTGTGTGAGAGAGAGAGAGAGAGAGAGAGGCACTTGCACTTCCCCCCTCTCTCTCTCTCTTTCCTCTCTCTCTCCCTTCCTGTCTCTCCTCTCACTCTTTCTCTCCTCTCCCTCTTTCTCTCTTTTCTTTCTCTCTCTCTTTCCTCTCCCTCTCTCTCTTTCTCTTTTTCTCTTTCCCTCTCTCTTTCCTCTCCCTCTCTCTTTCCTCTCCCTCTCTCTTTCCTCTCCCTCTCTCTCTCTCTCTCTCTCTCCTCTCCCTCTCTTTCTCTCTCTCCCTCTCTCTCTTTCTCTCTCCCTCCCTCTCTCCGATCTTCTGCTCACCTGGCAAGCTGGCTTCAAGCTGTTCTGCAACAGGCTGGCTCTCTCCTCCCCTTCCTGCTTCCTGCAGAGACGCAGCAAAGGGAGGAGCCCCGCCCAATAAGCTTTTCAGCTCTTCGAACAGGGTGAGGCCACTCTCTTTTTTACACAGAGAGAGAGAGAGAGAGAGAGAGAGAGAGAGAGAGAGAGAGAGGAAGTGCAAGTGCCTCTCTCTGTCTCTCTCTGCAAATGGCAGAAGAGGCTGGGAGCCGTAGGAGAAGGCTCAAAGAGCCGCATGCGGCTCCGGAGCCGCAGGTTGCTGACCTGTGGAGTAGCCAAACCCAATTCCTGCAGCCATTCTTCATATGTTTTAGTCTCCAGGCCTTTGATCATCTTAGTTGCTCTTCTCTGAATTTTTTCCAACGTCTCAACATCTTTTTTGTAGTATGGTGACCAAAATTGGTTGCAGTATTCCAGGTGTGGTCTTACTAGGGTTTTATAAAGTGTGATCTTGATTCTATGCCTCTGTTTATACAACCCAGGATTGTATTAGCTTTTTTGGCTGTTGCTGCACACTGCTGGCTCATAGTCAAGTGATCGTCCACTAGGACTCCAAGGTCCCTCTCACAGTTACTGTTTTTGAGCCAGGTCTCGCCTAATCTGTACTTTTACCTCTGATTTTTCCTGCCTAAATGTAAAACTTTGCTTTTCTCCACATTGAAACTCATTTTGTTGGATAGGGACCATTGTTCAAGTTTGTCAAGACATTTTTGGATCCTGAGCTTGTCTTTTGGGGTGTTGGCTATTCCTGCCAGTTTAGTGTCATCTGCAAATTTGATGAGTTCCCCTTCTATTCCCTCATCTAAGTCATTGATGAAGATATTGAAGAGTACTGGGCCTAAGACGAAACCTTGTGGTATCCTACTACTGACTTCTCTCCATGTGGATGTAGTACCACTGAGTACTACTCGTTGGGTATGGTTTGTCAGCCAGCTACAAATCCATCTGGTGGTGATGTTGTCTATTCCACCTCTTTCTAGCTTACCAAGAAATAGGTTGTGGTCTACTTTGTCAAATGCCTTACTGAAATCTAAGTATACTACATCAATGGCATTTCGCTGGTCTACTAATTTAGTCACTTTATCAAAGAATGAAATAAGATTGGTTTGGCATGATCTGTTTTTGACAAACCCGTGCTGGCTACTGGTTATAACTTTGTTTGTTTCTAGTTGTTCGCAGATCTGTTTTTTGATCATCTTTTCCAGGATCTTCCCAGGTATTGATTGGTCTGTAGTTTCCTGGGTCTGGTTTTTTTTTCCCTTTCTTGAAGATGGGAACCACATCAGCCCTTTTCCAATCCTCAGGTACTTCCCCGGTGCTCCATGATTTTTAAAAGATATGATGCAATGGTTCTGTGATAACATTTGCCAGCTCCTTCAGAACTCTGGGATGTAATCTGTTGGGTCCCAGTGATTTATATTCGTCTAGGTCAGATAGGTGTTCTCTTATCATTTTCTTGCTTATTTTAATTTTTGTTTCTATTTGTCTTTTGCAGTAGTTTTTTTGGTATGTTGGGCTATAATTTTGTTTTGTGTGAAAATTGATGCAAAGAATGAGTTAAGTAGCTCTGCTTTCTCCTTACTGTCTGTTATTTCCTTGCCATCTTCTCTCTTTAGTGGACCTACAGTTTCCTTGACTTTTTTCTTGTTATTAATATGTTGAAAATCTAGGAGCTGAAGTCCATACACATTAAAGTTGCTGAGATTGGGAAACACTAGCCTAATAATTTGACTTAGTATGGTACAGTTTCATAACTTCTTTTTTTAAAATATGTTTTATTAATTTTTTTTACATAATCACCTTAATATTTGGTAAACATCGTGTTGTTTGGGTTTATATTTAAAAAACAATCAATAACAATTAGTTTCTATAATTCTATAGTCCACATAATAGCTTTGCTTGATGTTCTCTTCCAAAAATGTTCTCTTTTGCCAACCTTGAATTAATACAATTCTTATTATTAATTATTAAATTAAATAATTAAATTAAATTAAATTAAATTATTATTAATTATTAATTATTAATTCATTATTATTGTTAATTATTATTAATTAACAATTAAATATAGACATTTTTCTAATATTGCTGCAAATAATAACCACATTGATATAAAGCTTGTTTCCTAACTGATCATCTTGATTGCTTCATCATAGATCCTGTTTAAAATTCTTAATAATAATATTAATATTTCTATTTCTTTAACCATATTCAAACAGATGTTTAATTTTCAAATATTCCCTCTGATAGATCCCATCATCTAATTTCTTGATTCTCACTTTAGCCTTTTTTTTTTTTTGCCAAACATCTTTCCTGATCAATATGTTTCTCTGAATCAAAAAGTCTTCCCATAGTCTTATGGATGTTGTTGTAGGTACAAAGGGCAAATCAGGTGAGATGTTTTTATAGGAAGGTTTCGCCCCTTCATATTCATTGAATTTTTTTTCCTTTCTCTCTTAATTTCTCTTATCATTTTTTGTCTCTTAAGTTCTGTAATCCATTTTGTCAAATCTTTTTTCTTGTCCTCAGACTTATTTTGTGATCTTAGAGCAGGGCTTTTCAACCTTTTTACCGATTGTACCACTTTTAGGATATGGCAATATTCGAGTACCACCTAGCAAGGTGTCAAAAACTTGATGACCAAAAAAAAAACCTGTTCAAAGTTGCAATTGCACTGAAATGACTTATGACCATTTTTCACACTTATGACCATTGCAGCATGCCCAGGGTCATGTGATTTATATTTGGA
>NW_015389536.1:22805-28811 GCF_001527695.2 Protobothrops mucrosquamatus
CTCCCCCTCCTTCTTCTTCCCCTTCAGTGCAGCTGACTCTGCCTCCTCCCAAGGCTGCTGCTTTTTTTCTCTCTCCCTCTCCTGCCCAAACTGCCTCCTTTTATAGGCTCTCCTGTCTCTGCCCCCTCCTCCTTTCTCATGGGGAAGGGTGAGCCAGAAGTGAGCCTGGGGCCTTTGCAGCTCCAGAGGACTTTCTCACAGTAAGTCCTTGCCTGTGCTGGCTCTTTCCCTCCCCCACTACACTTGGCTAGTCAGGGCTGTGTACCACCTGCCACTCATTAATGTACCACAAGTGGTACACGCACCACCGGTTGAAAAGCCCTGTCTTAGAGTATAAGTTATCTTTTCCATGTCCATTATTTCCTGTAAGTTTTTTTCCGCCTGGATTGAGTCATACTTCCTTCTGTTGTTAGGTTCCATCTTTAAATCTCTCTCCTCTGGTTCATCAGTTGTCTGTTTTATCTGCTCACTCTCTATTTTTATTTTCCGAGAGGTTTTTTTTTGTAAAGTTAATTGGAGATGTATTCATTTATGTTTTCAAAGTTATTTTTAATTTCCTCGTGGTTTGAGATCATTGTTGTTTGAATTAGTTGCAACATAGCATACATCTCCTCCTGGAAAGTATTTGTTTTTTCTTGGTATATTCTTTCTGCAGATCTCTGGTTTTCCATGATAGCCAAAAATCAGGGTTTTCCTTTCTCTGCAGACAGCTTTAAAGTCACAGTTGAATAAGTATTTATAATGCAGAAAGGTCATTATTTTTTTTCTTCTAAAGTTTATAATTCTCGCTTTGTAGGTAGCCCAAGATGTTTTCTTCTCTGTTTTTAAGACATTGAAGGTCACCACCAACAAGTTATCTTTTTCTGGGCTATATTGAAGCAACTGCAATATTTTCGTCCACCACTAGAAGTCAGCACTAGTTTGTTTTTCAGTTTTCAAAATAGTTGTTTTCTTCTATTTTCATGCTATAAAAGGGAAATCTTAACACATTCCACCAATTTCAAACTTATCCAGATTTAGGTCTTATATTCTTTTTATTTCAATGTATTTCTGTCCCCACTTAAAGGTCTAATTCGCTGCTTCCATCTGTAGGAGGGTGGGGCAAAGATTCTCCTCCTCCTCACTTTCGGAGGCTTTTTGCTTCTTGGTGGTTTTTTCCCCAGGAAATCAATTATCAAGTATAAGACAGAAAATCACTGTTCTTACCCAGTTCCAAGCATGTTGTTTACAATCAGCTTAAAATAGTGCTTTTGGGCTTCGGCTGCTTGTAGCTTGGGCTAGACTCTGAAGTTAAGCTAGCCTTTCTCCTCGGTGGGACTTCCTTCCTTATCGCCTCTACGGGGCGACTTCAGGCACATTTAGGGTCCCGTAACATAGAGGTCCCCAACCTTTTGGGCACCAGGGGCCGGTTCCGTGGAAAGAGGTTTTTCTGCAGACCGGAGGGTGTGTGGTTTTGTGTGCTGCCTGCATCTTGCGGATGGGGCTTTGTTTGTGTGGACCGGTTGCTGGCATGCTGCGGCCCAGTACCGGTCCATGGACCGGGGATTGGGGACTCCTGCCCTAACAGGCAGAAATCGGCCGTAGGGTGCGGAGCCCTGTGATCCCTCGGCTGCTGCACTACTGCGCAAAACCGGAAGCCCAGTTTCATAACTTCTTATATGTAAGCAACAAAGGTTATCGTAGAATTTTTGTCCTTTGTAAATTCTTGCTTTCTCCCTATCAATCTCCCCACCAAACAAGGCAGTGTTACACTGATACATATGTGGGTGATTTGGTTGGGTGAGGATGATGTGTAGATATATAAAAGGATAGTAAAGAACCATTTACTTAAAAAAAGAAAAATCAGGATTACAGTTCTCCAGAGTCAAGAACATTGTTTTTCTAAAAGATCTAACATTTAATGGTTTTCAAATAGGTAGCATCTCATAGTGTTAATATTAATGTGAATGTCTATGGAGATTCTCAGTCATTCAGGTCATGGTTGTCCCAAAGGTGCTTTCTTTCAAAAGGCAACTGGCCTTTCTTATTTTGCTAGAAGATGTTTCACTTCTCATCCAAGAAGCTTCTTCAGTTCTGACTGAATGGTGGAGAATGGAAGGATTTATATTCCTTGCAGTCATGTGGTTATTAGCCCTATTTCTGAAAGTTGTTGAGGTCACTTGGAGGTTTATCTGTGTCCTCAGGGTCACCTGAATCCTGGAGTCTGCATTTTTTTTTCTTTTTCTGGAAATCCTTTCATACTCCTGCACTCCTGCATTAATGTGAATGGCTTTTGAAAAATTAATTTCAAGCAAAGTAAGAATATATGAGCTTAATACCTTTACTTCAGAAGTGCTACCAATTTCTAATTTTTTTTTCTAATAGGTTTTAAGGGTGTGGGACCCAAGAACCTGTGCAAAACTTATGAAACTCAAGGGACACACGGACAATGTTAAAGCTTTGCTACTGAACAGAGATGGTACACAGGTATGTTTTTAATATACTTCCATAAGTTTTTTGGCTGCCATGTTGTAATATTTTCTCCATCTAATTAGGGCTACTTCAGTAACATAGTTCCAGTTTCTTAAATAAAATTACATTTCAATATGCCATATATCTTAAATCTTACTCTATGAATTTCCTGAATTGAATTTAGTATTTAACACTTGCAGCATGCATATGAGTATTTTTTTTACAGAACCAATAAACAGAACTGGCACGTCAAGTGTCAAGCATGTATGGGTCAAGCATAAATGAGTATTTTCATTTGAATGACAAAAGTGATATACTAAATGTAGCTTTTAACCATTTAGTTCAGTGTTTCTCAACCTTGGCAGCTTTAAGATGTGTGAACATCAACTCCCAGAATTCTCCTATGCTGACTGGAGAATTCTGGGAGTTGAAATCCACACATCTTAAAGTTGCCAAGATTGAGAAACAGTTGAAATACCAGCAAACACTGCTGTTGCATTCTTTTAGTCAAAAGATTGTTTTTGTCAGTGGCTTTCTGTTTATAATTGGGTCCTGTAACATTTTTAAACTCTCATTATAGTGTCTTTCTGGCAGTTCTGATGGAACTATCCGACTCTGGTCACTTGGTCAGCAGAGATGTATAGCTACATACAGAGTCCATGATGAAGGTGTATGGGCACTTCAGGTCAATGAAGCCTTCACTCATGTTTATTCAGGTGGAAGAGACAAAAAGATATATTGTACAGATTTACGAAACCCTGATATCCGTGTGCTTATTTGTGAAGAAAAGGCACCAGTTCTTAAGGTAATATTTTTAAAAATCTTGTTGAAGCTTAGGGAATTGGCTGTTGTTTCATTCATTGGCATGCTTTTGCCTGTCCTGATGATTGCTGGAGAAATGCATAATATAATTTTACCCTCCTCACTGTTGTATCTAGGTTGTATTTGTATTCACTTATATGTGGCCTTTCTATTAATGAAACAAATCCCCAAAATTTTAAAGGATTACCAGTACGGACAAGTGACTGTTCTCCCTTTGATGCTGGAAATATGTGACATCTGTTGATTTTTCCTTCTTGCCACATAAAGTCCCTTCTTCAGGATCTTGCATGTTTTTAATATAATACATCTTGGATCTCTCTCGCAGCAGAGAGAATAAAACGTTTTGTAGCATTTGACTGAGTTTGGAAGATAACAGTTAGGACAGATTCATAGAGTAATCGGATGAAAGAAATCCAGGGAATAACTGGGGCTTTAGGCTATGAAGAAAGGTCCTGCAAGAAGGTAATGACAAATTATATCCATATTCTTCCTGCAAATACTACATGGATATGCCCAAGTAGGCAGAATAAGTCAGGTTCAGCTTGTATAATCTTTACATTTTAGCACATTCTTTTCCTGTGGTACATAAGGAGGAAAAATTTCTTGTGAAAAGAACATAAAGCTAAGTCCCAGGCTTCTCTGTCTTCTGAAGAAGGAGGTCTAAATCTGCATTGGATTTTTTTGTGCATCCTATCTGAAGGAAATGCTCTTGATAAGTGTTCCATTCTAAGATTTTGATTTTTCTTTCTCATTTAGATGGAACTTGATCGATCAGCTGATCCTCCTCCAGCACTGTGGGTTGCAACGACAAAGTCTTCTGTGAATAAATGGGTATGAAGTGTATTGCATTAATGTTTTATATCTTTAAAATTTACTTCTTGATTTGTCACAGTCCTATGGCAGAATGCTTTTTGAATAGTCATAGGCTCTCAGGAAAAAATATTAGTGAGTTAGGATAGATAATAATTGGTTTCCTTTTCATAGGATTTATTTCATAGGGTTTATTTAAGAGGCTGATTGGCCTGTAAGTCCCGGGTAAATTAAATTCCTTGTAGAAATGGAAAACTATAGAAATATATCCTCATACTGGATAATTTACTTAAAGGCGATTCCCCTGGTCTATTTAACCCCATTTTCTTTTTTAGACTTTGAAAGGAATTCAGAACTTTAGAGTATCAGGTGATTATGACAATGACTGTTCCAACCCTATCACACCCCTGTGTACACAACCAGATCAAGTTATCAAAGGTGAGACAATTAACTCAAACTTTTTTCAAACTGTTAATTTAGAGCTGGCAGTGATATAGTTAAATCATATATGATCTAAAATTAGTTTGTGTATCATTTTGGGCACTGTGATGTCCTGTGTCCTTAGTTATGTAAAATCATGATTGGGTGTAGAGGAGTATGGAGATGGCCTTGAAGAAAGAATTCAGCAGCTGTTAAGTAAACATTTTAAGCCCCAGAAGGGAAGGAGGAGTAAGAAAGTACCTCAAGATTGCCCCAACTTGACTCTTTGGTATAAGGGAGGGAGAGAGAATGTCAGGCTTTCAAGTGTCTTTTATTATACTGACAGCAATAAAGAGGAGTTCCAGTAGTCTGTGTGGAATCTGTTTTCTAACCTGGCCTGTCTTGACGGGTTGACAATGAGACTAAATGAAGAAAAAATAGATACCGCATATTTTATGTATGTTTTCTGTATGTTAAATTTGCATGGATTATATAACTCATTTTTGTGGCATCCTTCCTAGGGGGTGCGAGTATCATTCAGTGCCACATTCTCAATGACAAGCGACATATACTAACCAAAGATACAAACAACAATGTGGCATATTGGGATGTATTGAAGGTCAGTGGAACTAGTAATTTAAATATATGTGATTTGGGTATTTTAAAATCTTCTCTTTTCCTTGTTCTTTTCCCTTGTAATCCTTTAGAACATAAACCAGTTGGCAGTTTCTATCTAACTGAGGATGGAGAGCCTGTGGCTCTCATGATATTTTAAACTACAAATCTTGCCACTTCTCATATGTAGGCATGTAAAGTAGAAGACTTCGGAAAAATGGACTTTGAAGAAGAAATTAAGAAAAGATTTAAAATGGTGTATGTACCAAACTGGTTTTCAGTAGACTTAAAAACTGGGGTAAGGCACATTTTTTTGATAATAACAATTTGACGTGATATGTATGCTGCCTTGTTTACTATCCAGTTCTTCTAGAGCTCGGGGTAATAGTCATGGGTCCCCTTTTCATATTTTATTCAGACAATGCTCCATGAGGTTTGAAATAAAGCTTAGCCTTAGGTCACGGTAACACAATGAGTGTACTGAATAGGAATGAGCATAGGTAATATCTATAAGAAATATGTGGCGCATGAAGCAGAATAGATAAAAAGAAGAAACTTTTTATTTCCTAGCTCTTTGGGGGTCTTTTACAATATCACATGTATCAGAACAAAAAAAATCACATATTATATTGATACTTTCAGCTAAACAACAATTTTAATTCGATTTTTTTTCTCTTTGAAATAATTTATATTTAATTTAATTTAATTTAATTTAATTTAATTTAATAATTTAATTTATATACCGCCCTTCTCCCGTAGGACTCAGGGCGGTGCACAGCATATTAAAACAGACAAACAA
Organism: Protobothrops mucrosquamatus; assembly: GCF_001527695.2. Lineage (NCBI taxonomy): Eukaryota > Metazoa > Chordata > Lepidosauria > Squamata > Viperidae > Protobothrops > Protobothrops mucrosquamatus. The sequence goes on from NW_015389536.1 coordinate 28,723, forward strand.
AATACATCAAAGAACAAAAAACCCCCATAAAACCAAATTAAAAGCCAAATATTCGAAGCTGTGTGTCAATTAAAATTTTCTTAAAATCA
>NW_015389536.1:29103-45521 GCF_001527695.2 Protobothrops mucrosquamatus
TTCGCCCCCTATAGTCAGCGATGGAGTCAGCTGACTATGCCGAGGCGCCGGCAGCCACAGCCACTCGGTCTTGGAGGGGTTGAGCCTGAGTCTGTTCCTCCCCATCCAGACCCGTACGGCCTCCAGGCAACGGGCCATCACGTCAAGGGCATCGTTGGGGTGGCCTGGGGTGGAAATGTACAGCTGCGTATCGTCAGCAGTATTGAGGCACACTTTTCTTTGAATGCTAGTGAACACTAATAAGGAAATCTAGCAGCAAGCACACAAATCTTATTCTGTATCCTATTCAAATTAATATGGATTTAGTGTAATGAAGAAATTACTGACATTGTTATTTACTTAGAATTGCTATCTAATCAAATGTGCTCATCAAGGTTTTCTATGCTTTGAATGCCAATAAAACAGTTTTTTTCTAATGCATTTCAAGTCTCACCTAATTGCCTTTTTTTGGCAGATGTTAACTATTACTTTAGATGAGAGTGACTGCTTCACAGCTTGGGTTTCAGCCAAAGATGCCGGGTTTAGCAGTGCAGATGGATCTGACCCAAAATGTGAGTGTGTTCTCTTAATGTCACAAAAGGGCTAGTTTTCTTAAAGACATGGTCTTATTTCTTGGATGTAGAAATACTATGAGCATACTTGATCTTCTCTTTTCAAGTGGTTGAGAGAGAATGTTCTGAATTCAAGTTTGCTGTTTGTGTTGGCTCATTAGACTGGAATTGGTCAATTGGTTTACAACTCATCACAGTTTTTAAGAGTCAGTCTCTGAACTGGAAACAAACTTGATGGGGATTGGTTTTTTTGCATAGTATGGAAACAATAGTCCACACTTTTAAACAGCACAGTTTGTAGACTTAGGATTTCAACTGTTGTTGAAGACCTCTTTTAAACTACGGTAACTTTTTAAATCTTTATAGTAAGGATAAATTAAGGCTTAGATGGCAAACCTACTTCAGATGCTGGCAAAGGCTTGCAGATGCCAAGTAACTGAATGTTTCAATAGCTATTCTATGGGATAGCAGACCTGCTTTTGAAAAACCCCAGAAGCTGATACCACTGAGGTGGAGTGTGCTACATTCATGGATTTTTGTTTAAACATCTGTGACTAACAGCAGTAACAACCTGAATATAAATAATTAGTCATGCTTTTTTGTTTTCTTTGTATCACAATATACAGTGAACCTTGGGGGGCTTCTGCTGCAAGCTCTGTTAGAATACTGGCCTAGGACCCACATCAATCCCATGGATGAAGAAGAAAATGAGATGAATCATGGTGAGCACTTCTTTCTGCCCCAAGGAACTATCTTGAGTTGGCATTTGGCAAACCCTTCCTACATTTACAGAAAGCATTGATGTATTATTAAAAAAACATGTGGATCATGCCTGTTCTTCCTAATTTCATGAGATAGTTAGAAGGTTAAACTTACCACTTGGACTGGCTTTTGGTTTTTTATTTAAATCCCTGTAGGACAGCAGCATCTTCTAGGGCAGTGTTTTTTAAATTTTTTACTCTCAGGACTCCTTCCCACTTTTAAAAATTATGGAGGACCCCAAAAGAGCTTTTGTTTGTATAGAATTGATACATTCATGTAATATTTACTTATTAAATGTGGTGAATGTAGTCTGTGGAGTCCCAAGAGAGAGGGGCTGCTTCCCAGAGAGTAAAGAGGCAGAGGAGTTTGAAATGTCCCATAGGCAGGAAGAGGGCTAAGATGGCCCCTCCCTAGTAGTTCACAGGGTGTATTTATAGTTATGCAAATAGCTGCTTGAGTCTGACAAGATTTCTGTCTTTAGGCAAACAATAAACTACTCAGAAATAATTCCACATGTCATTCTTGGTTTGTGGAGCTTGATATCGATCTTGCCAGACTCCAGCAACTATCTGCATAACTATAGATATATGGTGTGAGCTGCTAGGGAGGGATGTCTTAGCCCTCTTCCTGCCTATCAGACTTTCCAAGCTCTGCTGCCTCTTTTCTCTCTGGGAAGCAGCCCCTCTCTCTTGGGACTGGAAAAGACCCTGATGTTGGGAAAGATGGAAGGCAAAAGGAGAAGGAAACAGCAGATGATGAGATGGTTAGATAGTGTCATCAGCGCAGTGGGCATGAGTTTGGGTGGACTCCGGCAGACAGTGGAGGACAGGGAGGCCTAGTGTGCTATAGTCCATAGGGTCATGAAGAGTTGGACACGTCTTAGCGACTGAACAACAACATTCTGGCAGATGATTTTGATTTTGTGCACCCCGAGAAAGTCTTGGGGGACCCCCAGGGATTCTAGGACCACACTTTAGAAAACACTGATCTAGACGGTTTAATCTTTCCTGCCCTGTCATGTCCCTGAAGAAAAGTTTGTGTTTCTTGCACTGCAAATAGTAGAAAAAAAAATCATTGGTACCCATTGGAGTTAACTGTTCTCAGCATAGGCTGTCCTGACCATTATGATCCCCATCCAGATGTGAGGAAGGGGGTGATTTAGATTACCTTAAAAATTCACTGAAATTAGGGTCAGGTTGGAATTGTTAAAATTAGATTTCATTGCAATAACAATTCACACTTTTGTCTTGAATTCAATTATTGTATGGTCTTAATAACATGTCTTTTTATTTACCCATCTGGTAACAGTGAATGGTGAACAGGAGAACAGACTACAAAAAGGAAATGGGTACTTCCAAGTGCCACCACACACACCAGTTATTTTTGGGGAAGCTGGAGGACGCACTTTGTTTAGGTACTGAAATTCTGGCAAAGAAGCATGAAAGTGGATGGTTGTGTCGGAGCAGCTTTTTCAACAAGCCACTAGAGTTAAAGCTACTGAAGAAAGTCAGTCTTTTGTAGACAATATAGTCATGTGGCAAGGTGACCTATGCACTGGCCAGTCTTTGATTCAACCCTCACCTCTGTCAAGTAGCCCTATGCAAGCCTTAGAAATAATTTATCTATTGTGTGTGTGTGTGTGTGTGTATACACACACACACACACACAGAGTTGAACTTATATCCCACCTTTCCTCCAGGAGCTCAAGGCAGCATATATAATACTCTTTCTTCCATCCACCCCTCACCTCTACCCACAATAATTGTGTGAGGTTGGTTGGGATGAGAGAGAACAACCTAGTGACCTATACAGGCAGTCCTTGCAACAGATCACCCAAAAATTATAACCGATCACCCCAAAGGGCTTATGACCCACTTTTAAAGTTTTCATGGCTGGGTACACACACACACACGTCATGTGATCGTATTTTGGGCGCTTTGCTTGCTTTCCCAAATTTTTATTAGTTTATTTGAATATAAAATACAAAGGAAAATAAAAATAATGTGAAACTAGGGGAAGGAAAAAGGGATGAAGAGAAAATGTGGGGTAGAAGGGGGAAAAAAGGCATTGACCTCCGACTCTTTTTAGCACAGTAGAAGATAATATTACAGCCTCAACTTTTTACTTTTACACAGTAGTATGTACTAGCCATTTCTATAACAACAAACCTATCTAATCAGCAAAACCAAAATCAAAGTTTCATTTTTGTTCAATCACAAGCACAAAATCCAGAAGCGATTTTCAAATAGAAACAAAATTAGATACATTCTCTTCTTTGGATAAAGCAATCAATTTAACCATCTATGTTTTTTTTTACTTGTTGTGGGAAATAATATATATTTCTGTTTGCACTTATTAATCTTTATATATTATCATTTATATTAACAAAATTCTCTATATTCTTTCAGATTCTTTAATCTTTAAGGGAAAAAAACACTTTTACATCCATTTTAAAACACTAAACTTTTCTTTAAAAACATTTCTAAAACCAATAGTTCTAGTACATCTTTTTTTAACTTCCTCTTAACATACTTTAAAATTCACTTTCAATAATATTTTATGAGCTTTAAAAATTACTCAGGCATTATATATAAAGGGAAAAAACCCATTTTCAAACCCACTTTATAAACACAAAACTACTTTAAAACTTTCAATTACATACAGTATATCAGATCAATAAAAATCTAACTCCAATTATCTCATTGAATTTAAGTCATTCCCTCCAATTTATCCTCATGGAATAAAATCTATTTCTTCTCTGGAATATCTATCAAATAAATATCAAGTTCTCTTTTTCTAAAAAAATTCTCAAGAAAAAGTCCCAAACCTGTCCTCTTTAAGAGTTGCAAATTTACTTGGAACTTTTCTTTCAATTTCTCTGGGAGGCTTGTATTTAAACCAGGGGTCCTCAAACTTGGCCCTTTTATGACTTGTGGACTTCAACTCCCAGAATTCCTCAGCCAGGCACGCTGTCATAAAAGGGCCAAGTTTGAAGACCCCTGATTTAAACAGTCACAATAATAAAGATCCATGTCAGATTTATATTCCAAAATTGCATTTAATTCCTTTGCATTGTCAGATACTTATGGAATTGCCTCAATGGTTTGGTAACTTTCTACACATAATTGCATCTCTGAATTACTCATCTTTCTTCCAATTACTTGAGTAGTTTTCATAACATCTTTAGAACATAATTGATCTACAAAATGAAGAGTTGTAAATATTTCTCAAGCAGCTCTTGCAGATACTCCACACTTCCTTATTTTACCTAGCCTCCAGCAGCCCTCTTCCTTGTCATTTAACAATAAAGGAGTTTCAGAAATGGCGCAGCCTGTTACTTCAAGAAGTAACAGGTTGTGGCTAAAAAAAGCCTCTTTTAGCTAATAAAGATAATCCATAAAGTGATTAAGAAATGAAAGGTATGACTTATTGTCCATTTGAAAAATAAATTCCCAAATGGCTGCTTTTTCAACAACAGAGTGATTGCAGCGCCCCAGCTGAACAGCTCACCAGTTACTCTGAAGCACAGCTCCTGCAGCTACTTGCAGACTTTTGGGCTCTTTGCAACCGGCTCATGTTTATGGCCATTTGCAGCTTCTTGTGGTCACATAACCACAATTTTTGGCTTTTTTTGCCAGTTTCTGGCATTTACTTCCAGTTTCCATCAAAAAAATGCCCATTGGATAAAATGGATTTGCTAACAACCACCACAAAAAAGGTCCTAAAATCAGGCACAGTCACATGGTGACCTGTTTAGCAACTGCAATGACTTATGATCATAATTCCAGGCTCAATTACAGTTGTAAGCCGAGGACTACCTGTATTGTATTTTAACCACCATTTATATTAAGTACTCTGAATGCATTGACCTAAATACATTGAAATGTCATCCTTCTCCAACAGCATGTCTTCCATATATATTGGCACTGTAGGCCCAGGTTGCACAGCCTACCACAGCACATAGTCTTTATACCTTTGGAGGTACCGTAACAGATAAGAACAGATGGCGTTTTCTGTCATTAAAATTTTATTGACATTTTCTGTTGTATTTCCTCATATATTTACATTTTTGAGAGGTTTTCCCCCCCTTGGTCCTTCAGTGTACCTAACAGCACATTTCCAATCTCTTCCATACAGGTTGCTGTGCCGGGATTCTGGTGGTGAAACTGAATCCATGCTCCTTAACGAAACTGTGCCACAATGGGTAATTGACATCACTGTGGATGTAAGTGTGCTGAGAAAGCGAGTCTAGAATAACTTTATTTTCTTCATGAAAATGTTGATTGCTGAGGACATTAATTGCCAGATGCCATTATAATGAAACAGGGATAAATATTCTGATCTCCAGCCTCTTTGGAACTATATTTCCCACAATTCCTTGCCATTAGTCATTCTCCCTGGGACTAAAATAACTGAAGAGTATTAAATTGCTTCCCTCTGTTATAAATGGATCTTGAGATAATCACATCAAAGATTAAGTTTCAAAAATTTCTGAAACTTAAAATATCTCACACCTGATTATTTTAATGGGATTGAATTTCCTTTGATTCTGTGACGAAGAAGAGACCTCAAAATGAACCATGGTTTCTAATGATCACACTATGAATACAATTTTAAATACATATATGTCTCTTAGAGTTACTTAATATCTAGTAGGGAGTTGCAAATGTTATCAGTCTTGGAGCAGAACATTCTGAAGAATTTCTTTCTGGACTATCTTAACCTGCAGGACAATTCAGTAGTTTCTGGAAGTTAATACTCCAAGCCATCTTTGAAGGATTTGCTTCTGGAAACCGTCCTGGAACAGCATGGACTACAGGTTTTGTTCTGGAATTCTTCAGAATGTTGTTATGCTTAATCAATGACTTTGGACATCCCAAAAAGCTTGTTTGGTAATATACTATGTAACTTATTCAAGAATTTTCCTAATAACTTTTTCTCATGCCCACCTGAGAGAGATGCTTGAAAATCTTGGGAGAATATTTGATGTGCCTGGAATTTGAGAAAGATATTGAGACCAGAAGAGGAAATTAGAGATCAAGATAGTCCAGTCTCAGTTCTTGTGCCTAAACTGGTTATAATTTAGTTGCTAGCTAAATACAGGTTATAAACTGTATCAGATATGTTCTGAAACAGGTAATCCTTGACTTATGACTATAATAGAGCCTACCCATCATGGTTATAGGTTGTGACTATCATAAAATGGGTCAGTCACATGACCAACCTGATTTTACAACCTTTATTGCGGTGGTTGTTAAGCCAATCTCTGTGGTCGTTAAGCAAAACCATGGTTGTTAAGTGAACTAATGGTTAGTTACGGGTGCAGTTTTGCTGAAAACCAGAAGTGCCAGTTTGGAAGTGCCAAAACTGGCATAACTGGGAGGGGGCAACCATTGGAACTTCAAATCTGGGTCATAAGTAGCCCCAAAGTAAGTCTGTTGTAACTTTAAATGAGTGCTAAGCAACTAGTTGCAAGTCGAGGACTACCTATATGTTCTGGATGTATCAGGTATGTTCTGAATCCCATTATGTATGAACTACATGAGTGTACTTCATATAAGATTAAAAGAACATGGAATGATTTCTACTTCTTTTTTAATTTTACAGAAAAATATGCCAAAATTTAACAAAATTCCTTTCTACCTCCAACCTCATTCCTCTTCAGGAGCAAAAACATTAAAGAAGTAAGCATTGAGCAGAGAATCAAAATGATTACAAGAGCATGGAAAAGTAAGTTCGATTCTGTTCAGCTCAGTCCCACAGCTCAATACCGAATCTGCTTTGTCTCTAGGGATCGGCTTTCAGCTAGTGATATGTTGCAAGTTAGGAAGGTGATGGAGCATGTCTATGAAAAAATAATAAACCTAGACAATGAGTCTCAGATGACAAGCTCTTCCAATAATGAAAAAGCTGGGGAACAAGAAAAAAAGGAAGACATCACAGTTCTAGCAGAGGAGAAGATTGAACTCTTGTGTCAAGACCAGGTATGCAATTTTGAGCTCCTTACAGAAAGAGAAAGGGTGGGGTGGGACTAGGGAAAGTATAAATCGGTGTTTCCCAACCTTGGCCACTTGAAGATGTGTGTACTTTAACTCTTAGAATTTCCCAGCCAGCATTCTAAGCATTCTGAGTCTATACAACTTCAAGTGGACATTGGTCTAAATGTTCCAAACATTGTACAAAAAAAAAGACAAGCTGGGTGGTCTTGAGTTTTGTAAATTATCTTGTAATACTTCTGAGGGCCAAAATATGGCTTCAAGGCTCATGCCTCAGGATGCATATTTTCCAATAAAACAGACCAAGTCAGGAAGATAATTTTATTACGATTTATTCAGAACATTCTGATTAAAAAGGATTCCTCTCATTCAAAGAGGGAACCTCAAGATGCATCTAACATTACTTTTTATAGTTAAGACATCAAAGAAAATTACAAGAGAAAGGTTGATTGGACAGGACAAAAGTAACCTCCCCTTTGCATAAGAAATCAGTTACATGTAGTCAGACATGTTACATGTGTGTCCATTTAAATGAGGTCTGACAAAAGCAGGGGTGTAAAATATAAGTTGTTAATGAGGAAAAAAAGTCATAAGGTGGTTTGGAGTTCATGGAGAGACAAACCAGGTACCAATTAGCGCTAACAAGCTTTCTTGTACCAGAAGACAAACTCCAGACATCCTATTAAAGCAAACACAGTCCTATCCTATCCTGACCTGGGGAACAAAAAGTTTTTATCCTTTCAGTTTAGGAATGTTAGAAGCTATCAATCAATCCATTCTGCATTCCAGTCTGCAATGGTTTGATAAACCATTAACATCATTTAAAAAGAGAGAAAAATAAGTCAAATTAAAATACAAAATAACTAAGTTAGCAAGTACAACAATACTACAAAGTCCATGTTGGTACTACAAACTCCATCCTGTGTGGCCCTCACTTCAGAAAGTTTGAACACTGACTCAACAGGTGATCTCAAAGGGTTCTCCCCTGCCCCAAAGGATGAAAACATATTGCATTAAATCAATATTTCTAAACCTTAGCCATTTTAAAATGCTGGCTGGGGAATTATGTAAGCTGAAATCCATACATCTTTAAATGGCCAAGGTTGAGAACCTCTACATTTGATGGCCTGACTTCTCATCTCCTGTTGCACAGTAGACTACCTCAACCTTTAAGTGGGTGGATATAACTTGGAATGCATTGTCTGGTATCTTTTCTGGAAACTTTATTTTTTCTAGAATCCATGGAAAAGGAGAAATTCTTCTGTATAGGGCAAATTTTCCTTGAGCAACAAGCAGGCAATGAAAACTGCACTGTTTTCTTCACAAAGGGATCTCACTGTGAAGGGAACAAGTCCAGCTATCTGATATAACTGATCTGGAGACAGTTTCAGATTTATGCTTTTAGTGCACAAGCTAAACTGTGTTACTTATTTTGAGTGTGTTTCTCAAGCTTGCATTAGCTCTTGGAAGAGAAAGTTGCAGGCTTCCAACAAAGTTAAGAACAAGGCATGCACTTCATCAGCTGGAGTATATTAGTCCCTAAATCTAAATTATTTTATATGACAGGTTTTGGATCCAAATATGGACCTTCGAACTGTCAAGCATTTCATATGGAAAAGTGGGGGTGACTTGACACTTCACTACCGACAGAAGTCAACGTGAGCCAAGTGGTGGACCCAACTGGTTATTAACTAATTTGAGCTTCCCGTGCTGGTTCCACCTTAGTACTCTAGGAGCCCACTTAAATACTAAGTTCTGACATTTTAAATGCCTCAGCACAGACAGAATCTACTTGAAGTGACTAATAAATCTGTAACATAGATGAAATCGGTATGATGTAAACTCAAGGTTGTCCATAGCAAGGTCAAGCAAGAGTGATATAAGAACCCCTTGACTGGTTCCTGTTAAGGTGTGTACAGAGACAAGGTGATCCAGTGCAGATATCTGTGCAGTTCTCCATTTATTTCCAAGATTATCATCCTTCATTCACTCAAGCTTGATATGAAAACTCAGTTCTGCTGCTCATTCTCGTGTTTTTTTTTTTTAAAACCTGCATGTATTGTACTTTGCTAATACATTCCATACAATAAATTTTGACCACTTTGCCAGATAAATCTACTTACTGTGCAACAGATTACTTTTCTTGAAGTAGAACAGTCTGTGTAGTCTAGACTGGAGAGGCTAATGTCCTTGCTGATGATTATCTTTCAACTTTGATTTTTCTAAGAAAACATTTTAATAGTAAGAATCAGTAGGCTGTGTTATTACAGGGTCAGTTCAATGTGTGAGCATCATGATGAATTCATTCATCTTTAACTAGACTTCAAAAAACATAACTTCTGTTGTCCTAGAACAGGGGTGTAAAACTGGCGGCCCGTGGGCTGGATGCGTCACGTGCAGGCCACGCCCACCCCACCTCTGCAAAGGCAAAAAACGTCATGTCAGGTTTGACACCCGTGTCCTAGAAGGTTACATCCTGGTTCAGTTCCATAGGATCATATTCTACATTTGATAGCAAACTTGCTCAGTGTGATAGCAAAAAAGGTTTTCCTCAAATTGTTTTATATGCATTTTGGGATTTTTTTATTGATGTTGTAAGCTGTACACACCTTGGCTTTTTTTTTTTTTTGCACTGTTTCTAAAAATATTTTGACAGCTCTTTCTTATTTGCATTGTAGTCTTTTAGAGTCTAATTTATTACAAAAGGTGGGAGGAAATGCCCCAGTGGCTAAGCAAGAAAAACTGAATTTAAGTGAAACAGAAGCATCCTGATAATAGTGTAAGAGTTCTGATTTGAAACAGAAGCACAAATACCTTTTTAAAACACACTTCAATAAACTTGGATTCTTCCTTCCTTCCTGTTCCTCCTGAAATTAACACTTTCCTTCCTGATGAGTGCTGGATATAGACTACACCTGATAAGACACTGGTGGTTTGTTTTAACTGTAGGGACATAAGAAAAAACATTGTTCCAACATTGCTTTTGCAGCATGGTAGCTGCTTGTACAATCACCATCATAAATAGAGAGAAGGAGGAAGTAGACATTTGATCTAGCAGTCCTGTTGGGGCTGGACACAAGTTATACCAACCAGTAAAGAAGATATAGGATGTTGTTTTATTGACTAATAGTATGCCTTTTGAGTTATTCAGCTGTCTTTTTCTGAGTATTTTTCTTTCAGGGGAGAATAGTTTTTCTACTGACTGATGGGCAAATAACAGCTGCTTTGAATGGTTTTCTTCTTGTTTGTATTGTGTGGTGCATAACCACATAGTACTTATAGACATTGCAACATTGTCAGTGACTGTGGTGCTGCAAATAGACATGTTTGGTTTGGCCACTTGTGCAATGCAAGTCATTGTTTAATGAAGGTCTGATTTGGAATTATGCTTGCACAGGTCTTTCATGATTTGGGCATGTTCCTTTGTATAAATTTCATCTTTATGTGCAGGAGTATAGTTTGCCACATCTGTGCAATGTTGCAGTTTAGTGGAGTAGGTGAATTCATTGGTTAAACCTAACTGTAACGTATCCTGAATTAGTAATCTTTAAAAGCCTGTAATTCAAATTTTATACTCTCCATATTGCCACCAAAAGTAAATATTAACTCCATTCTCCTTTTATTTTTAAAATTAGCCAAGATTTCAGTTTTATTTTCTACAAGTTTCAGAAAGATTAGCAGAAGGCCTGCCAATGCCAAAAGAACAATTATGTATTTCACAATTGTATAGAAATAAGATTTACTGTATGACTGTTTTGCACTTGCTGTGTAACTTACAAGTGTTCATCTGGTATAGGAGATGTTTATTATCTGGTGAGTTTTTAAGAACATCCTGTATTTTCATGAAAGTATCTCCCCAGGGCATGTTACAAAATTGAGGTCTGCTGCTTTCTTCAATTAAAATGTACTGCAAAGTACAATATGAGCCTAGGACAATGGCTGTTAATCCTTGGGATCTTAGGATATGCCTGGCAAAACCCTGTGTGAAATGTTGGAGGACTCCTGAGAGCAGCATGTTTGTAAAACAGCCTTTTGAGAGAAAAGAAGCCAAATGCTAGCCATGCCTATCTTTGAAGAGTGTTTTGAAACTGTGATTAATAGGTTTGGCCAGATGGCTTGCTGGCAAGGACTTTATTGATCACACTGTTCTGGCTGCCATTTGGTGTCTGGGCATAGTTGCCCCTTTATTTAAAAAGCCATAGAGGCCAGGATAGCTGAAGAACCAGCTCTTGTAAAAGCCTCTGCATAGACTGTCAGTGTTTTTCAACTCCCAGAAATCCCCAGCCAGCATGCTGGGTGTTGAAGTCTGCACATCCCAAAGCTGCTGAGGTTGAGAAATGTGAGATATGTATTGGAGTCTTAATTCTGCTCACACATGACAGGAAGCCTTGGGTGTGATCAGGAGATCAGCTGGATCCAGGAACATTACTCATGTTGATTTTTGTTAAGGGTCAGATGGTATTTAGAGTAAAAGATCACGCTATTCTTCCTAAATTAAACTTTCAAACCAAATAGTCTTAAGTAAAATTAATGGGGAAATGAACAGAGATAACATTTAAAACTGCAACCCAAAAAACCCATCTAAAAAGCCTTACCATAAGGAGTTTTCCTGCATTTCCTATCAGCTGTCCTTGGCAACAAACACTTCCAGGAAGTCTCACTTGCTACCTCTCAGCCCTTAACAGCAATTGGGAGAGGGGGTAGCAATTTGGGAAGGAAATACAAAGCAAAATAGGTACACTAAGCCAAAGATAACCTTAAGGTACCCATTTTAAGATACAAAAACTCAGTCTTAAAAGCAAATTCCTATCTGCCCCTTCTGGAAATACCATGATGCAGTTGATATGGCTCACAGAACCCTTTTTGAAAGTATAAAATGTATGAGATAGCTAGAGACAAGGAGCTATTTTTAAAAATACAGTCATGTGAAAAAGAAAGTACACCCTCTTTGAGTTCTATGTTTTTACATATTAGGACATAGTAAAAATCATCTGGTCTTTAGCAGGTAAATATAACCTCAGATGAACAACACATGACATATTACACCATGTCATCATTTATTTTACAAAAAGAAAGCCAAAATGGAGAAGCCTTGTGTGAAAAAATAAGTACACCCTTACTGCTTCCATAGTAGGTATGAAGAGGCTAAGTATCAGCCAGGTGCTGCTAATCAAGTGCCCTTGATCAAATTGATCATCAGCAAGTGTGACTACCTCTATAAAAGCCAAAGTTTTAGGAGTCTGCTGGTCTCTAGCATTGAGGTGTTTGTTAATACTATGCCAAAGAGGAAAGGCATTGGCAGTGATGTTAGAGAAGCAATTGTTGCTGCCCATCAATCTGGGAAGGGTTATAAGGCTATTTCCAAACAATTTTAAGTCCATCATTCTACAGCAGGGGTGTCAAACTGCCGGCCTGTGGGCTGGTTTTATAATACCGAAGCTGCGCCCACCCCATTGCCGGCAATGCAAAAAGATTCATGATATGTTGTGACACATCACGTGATGTGAGTTTGACACCTGTGTTCTACAGTGAGGAAAATTATTAAAAGAGGAAAACAAGACAGTTGCCAATCTTCCCAGGACTGGATGTCCCAGCAAGTTCACCCTGAGGTCAGACCATGCAATGCTCAGAGAAATTGCAAAAAGTCCAAGAGACTTTTTGCAATCTGACTCTACAGGCCTCGGTTATGTTAAATGTTGGAAGTCCATGAAAGTACAATTAGAAAGACTAAACAAGTATGGTTTGTTTGGAAGGGTTACCAGGAAAGCCTCTTCTCTCTAAAAAGAACATGCCAGTGTGGCTTAGGTTTGTAAATTTGCATCTGGCTTCTGGAACACTGTCCTTTGGACAGATGAGACCAAAATGGAGATGTTTGGCCGTAATGCACAGTGCCACGTTTGGTGAAAACCAAACAGAACATATCAGCAGAAACATCTCATACCAACTGTCAAGCACAATGGTGGAGGGGTGATGATTTGGGCTTGTTTTGCAGCCACAGGACCTGGGCACCTTGCAGTCATTGAGTCGACCATGAACTCCTCTGTATACCAAAGTGTTCTAGAGTCAAATGTGAGGCCATCTGTCCAACAGCTAAAGCTTGGCTGACATTGGGTCATGCAACAGGACAATGATCCCAAGCACACCAGCAAATCTTCAACAGAATGGCTGAAAAAGAAAAGGTGTTGCAATGGCCCAGTTGAAGCCCAGACCTCAACCTGATTGAAATGCTGTGGTGGGACCTCAAGAGAGCTGTGCATAAACAAATGCCCACAAACCTCAATGAACTGAAGCAATGTTGTCAAGAAGAGTGGGCCACAATTTCTCCACAACTATGTGAGAGACTGATAAAATCATACAGAAAACAATTACTTCAAGTTATTGCTGCTAAAGGTGGTTCTACAAACTATTGAATCATAAGGTGTACTTAGTTTTTCACACATGGTTTCTCCATTTTGGCTTTTTGTAAAATAAATGACATGGTGTAATATGTCATGTGCTGTTCATCTGAGCTTGCATTTACCTACTTTTAAGAACTGCTAAGGACCAGATGTTTTTTACTATGTCCTGATATGTAAAACCATAGAACTCAAAGAGGGTGTACTTTCTTTTTCATGTGACTATAGCTTGCTTCTGAACTACAGTCTTTACTAAGCCGAACATGGATATACAAACCCTGGAGTCAACTGATTGCTGCTCTCAGGAGTACAGTAGTGTGATTGGAAAACTGAATTCTACTGCAATTCAGAAACCAATTAAATGTTTCTGGAGCATGTAAAACCAGGATCTTCTGCTGCTAATACTTTTAACCCCAAGGGCAAAATATGTCCTTTAAAGGGCTAGGCCTCTTTGGTTTACAATCAATCAGTTCCTGGGCACTTTTGTCACTGCTGTCTGTTTTGGGTGGAGTGAGGGTCTCAGCCTCACTGTGATGTCAGACAGTTTGTTGAGCATCAGCATCCATTCCAGATGGTGTGTTTGGAGATAGGTCTGTAGAAAGGGTTGGCAGAGGAGACACGGAAGGTCTTTCCTCTAATAATTTGGGATGAGAGCTTTTGTCTGCTTGAAGAGAGACCAATTCTGAGAATGAAAGAGAGGTCTGGTTTAAAGAAGAAAGACACACAACATTGTTTGTAGTATTTACTGCAAAGGGCACAGATCTCAAGGCAGTGACTCTCTGCTAATATTTGAAAAAAAATGGCACGGACTGTCCTGAATCAAAATGGATGTTAGATTGAACACTGTTCACACGTTAGCAAGGATGTGTTCTCCCAAATGCTTTTCCACCTTGAGTAACACTCCCAATGCAGTTTACACACACTCAATACCAAAAGTCAGGCCCCAAAGATAATTTATTATATGAATTATATTAAATGTTCAAATTGGTTGCCATTTTCTTCTAAACACTTCCTTGCTCATTTGGCCCATGACCTTTGAACATTCCTAACTACAGTAACATTTTTTTCTGGGAAAAAGTACCTTTTTGAGTCTTTTGTAACTTCAAACGGTCACTAAGCAATCTGTCATAAGTCAGGGCCTACCTCTTTTTAATTCAACACCAGTGGCCAAATGGCTTCAAAATCTGCTTACTAAAATATGCACGAGTTTCACTGTTTGCCAATAAGCTGCTAGAAGCTGCCAGAACATCTGTTAAACTGAAAGAAGGCAAGGAAGGCACATTGGCTGTTTTTACTAAATCACTTAATTCAGAAAAAGAAGCTCCAGACATATCTCTAAAACCTGTGGGGAGAAGAAAAGACAGAAGAAAAAATACACCTGACAAAACTGTTGGATGTCCCAAACAGAACCAAAACATTTGTAACAGCACAGACAACATTCCTGCTTCCTCTGTGATACAATTACACTGAACATCACTGAGAAATGCTAATGGTGTCTTCATTCATTTTGGTTTGTACAAGTGTGAGTCATCCTGATTTGCAGCATACTCAGATAGGATGCCTATAAGTGACTTAAGAGTCTTCTCGAGCCATGCCTCCCTTGCTGTGGTGGTGCAGTGGTTAGAATGCAGTACTGCACCCTAATTCTGCTGACTGCTAGCAGTTTGGCAGTTTGATTCTCACCAGCCTTCCATCTTTCCGAGGTCGGTAAAATGAGGACCCAGATTGTTGGGGGCAATATGCTGACTCTGTAAACCGCTTAGAGAGGGCTGTAAAGTACTGAAGCGGTATATAAGTCTAAATGCTATTGCTATTGCTGTACCAAAATAACAGTAACGAGGACAGAGTTCATACATCTCGACCATGGATGGATGATGCTAGAAAACTCTTGGTCACTACAGGGGACATGGGTGTGAAAGTGTATATTATTGCAAGAAAAAGAACCACTGAGCAAGTCAGCCTTCAAGGTGATAATATTCCCTTTGTATCTTGCATACTTATTTGTTCTCTGCAAGAAAAATAACTTGCACATTTACTTAGTCGGAGGCCAAAGATCTCAACTCATACATCTATATGCAGAAGTTGTCCTGATGTGAAAAGTTTTCTCAAACACTTTGCCCAACTAGATATCCCCTTTAGGTGCTTGGCTAAAACTCCCATAAATGTCCTCATGGATGGAAGAAAAAAGCTGTTTGAAAGGAGATGCTGAATTACCTGGATCCATGACTCTCTGGGGAGGAGGAGGGTGGAGGGAATTTTCTGCTGAATAGGTAGTCAGGCTTTGACTGGAGCTGTAATCCAAAGTCTGTTTTTTCACTTTGGGAGCTAGGTGCCAACAAGGAAGCCTAAAATAATAAAAAAAACATTTTGACTACCTGTAAAACTACCTTACCCCACTGTAGTTTAGATGCCTCCCAGGAAGCTTCTTTTTCCACTCATCAACCCAGGTGGATGGCTGAGTTCACAGATCACAGTAAACCATAACATGTGTTCTGTCCCCCGTCCGACTCACACCCCCCAACCAGTCAGCCGAGGGCTGAAAAACTGCTCAGCACAGTCAAATACAAAGGAACACTTGGCAGCAACTTCGTGACTGCCTGCCAAAGCCTTTACTGATAATACAGAACAAAACAAAACATACGATAAGTCCAGGATAAATAGCCGGAGTGCTTGCAACTGGAAATTCAGCAAAATTGTCCGTCACAAAAGTTTCA
>NW_015389536.1:45669-50192 GCF_001527695.2 Protobothrops mucrosquamatus
CTGGCCAATCCCAGAAGCACCGGGCTCCTGGCCAATCCCAGAAGCACCTGGCTCCTGGCCAATCTCCTCTTCGGCGGAAGGCACCGAAGGCCGCACCAGAGGGGAAGGTCCTGGAGAGGGAGGCCTGGCCATCTCCTCTCCTTCATGTTCAGAGCCTTCCTCCTCTGATGAGAGGGACCCACAGGACGGAGCCACAACAACATGGTTTCTTCAGTTTCAATTTAGCCACTTGAACAAATTATTTATTGATTAGGTTTATATCACACCTTTCACTCAGGAGCTCAAGATGTTGGATGGAGCACCATTTTTCCATGACAACCCTGTGAGGTAGGCTTGGCTGAATGAGACCAACTGGCTCAGAGTTCCCAGGGAGTTCCATAGGTGTCCAGGGAACTAAATGTAGGTCTCTTAAGTTTCAAATCCAGCACCTTAACCTTTATACTGCACTAACCCTTATTTAACAAATTACAGGTAGTCCTCACCAACAGTAATGGGAACTAGGAACGCCATTGCTAAGCAACACAGCCCTAAGGTGCAAGTCACAAGATTGTGCAGGCTTATGATGGCCATTCCAGCATTCCTGATTGCTGTCATTCCACATGGTTGCAGCATCCCACGGTCACATGGTCTCCATTTGCAACTTCCTGCCAGCTTCCCCACTGACTTTGTCGGAAGCTAGCAGTGAAGGTTGCAAATGGTGATCACATGACTGTGGGATGCTGCAAGGACTGCAACTACAAGGACCTGTTGTAAGTCCCCCTCATTCAGTGCTTTTGTAACTTTACATTAAGTGAGGACTACCTTCATTGGGCAGGGTAGGGGGATTATTTGCCAAAAAAAGAAAGGAAAAGGAATTACATGCATTAACTTCTCATTCAAAAGGGACTAAGACTAAAACATGGGTGGGCCGCTTATTTTCTGGTTAGAGGTACATGCCTTTTTGGTGCATTTTTTCCTCAGTCAAAGGTCCAGGAAACACAGCAATAATGCAAGGACATCATTAGACAGGCAGGGCCAGAATATTTAGTCCTCTTAAAACAACCCGGGAAAGGTATCAGAAATTTAATACATCCAACTTATGCTACAGTTCTTTCGCACTCAGCATCCATATTACAGCAGTGAGAACCTGGGGATCTCATAGGTTGCTAAAAACTGATGGGGTGGGAGGCTTTGACACCCCCTCTCCCCATAAAGAACATTGATTAGCTCATGATATGTACAGGAGGTAACTCAGCCATGTCCAGAATGTCTATGGAGATTATCAGTCATCCAGGTCATGTCCAGAATGAAACGCCCTACCTCCATACAGGTAGTCCTCAACTTACAACAGTTCATTTAGTGACCATTCAAAGTTACAATGACACTGAAAAAAGTGACTTATGACCATTTTTCACACGACCTTTGTAGCAGCCCCATGATCATGTGATCAAAATTCAGATGCTTGGCAATTGGTTCATACTTAGACCGTTGTTGTGTCTCAAAGTCAAGTGATCACCTTTTGCAACCTTTTGACAAGCAAAATCAATGGGGAAGCCAGATTCACTTAACAACTGTGTTACTAACTTATCAACTGCAGTGATTCACTTAACTGTAGCAAGGAAGGTCATAAAATGGGGCAAAACTCACTTAACAAATGTCTCACTTAACAACAGAAATATTGGGCTCAATTGTGATCGTAAGTCAAGGACTACCTGTATAGCCATTATCTGGGGATTTGGGAGGTGAGTCTCCAGAGGGCAAAGGAGAAGGCGATCTGGACTCCACTGCTTTCTTTGGGACAGCAGCCTGTGTGGGAATTCTGTGCAGATAGCCGTATCCAATGCCACTGTCATGGTTCCCACTAATGAAACAGTTCAAAGAACGCTGCTAACATTGGATGTTCTTGCTTTGACAGCCACATCCTAAGCTACACAAGAAAGCTAATGAAGGAAAGGCATCAGATAGGATGTGCACTCTTGTTTTTAAAACATAACGAGGGAGCCACAAACAAAGTCCATTATTATAGAAACCTTACAAAAAACTCTACTTTTGAATCATCACAGAGCACTACTAAATCTTTGGCAATAAATGAGATAGAATAGAATAGAGCTGGAAGGGACCTTGGAGGTCTTCTAGTCGAGCCCCCTGCTCAAGCAGAAGAACCTATACCATTTCAGACAAGTGACTGTCTAGTCTCTTCTTAAAAATCTCCAGGGATGGAGTGCCCATGATTTCTGAAGGCAAGCTGTTCCACTGGTTAATTGTCCTCACTGTTAGGAACTTTCTCCTTAATTCCAGGTTGCTTCTCTCTTTGGTCAGTTTCCAACCATTGTTTCTTGTCATGCCTTCTGGTGCTTTGAAGAATAATTTGACCCCCTCTTCTTTGTGGCAGCCCCTCAAATGCTGGAATACTGCTATCATGTCACCCCTATTTCTTCTTTTCTTTAGAATAGCCAAATCCAAGTCCTGCAGCCATTCTTCATATGTTTTAGTCTCCAGGCCTTGGATCATTTTAGTTGCTCTTCTCTGAACTTTTTCCAAAGTCTCAACATCTTTTTTTGTAGTATGGTGACCGAAATTGGTTGCAGTATTCCACGTGTGGTCTTCCTAGGGTTTTATAAAGCGGTACTAATACTTCGCATGATCTTGATTCTACGCCTCTATTTATACAACCCAGGATTGTATTAGCTTTTTTGGCTGCTGCTGCACACTGCTGGCTCATAGTCAAGTGATCGTCCACTAGGACTCCAAGGTCCCTCTCAAAGTTACTGTTTTTGAGCCAGGTCTCGCCTAATCTGTACTTAAACCTTTGATTTTTCCTGCCTAAATGTAAAATTTTGCTTTTCTCCACATTGAAACTCATTTTGTTGGGTAGAGCCCATTGTTCCAGTTTGTCAATATCTTTTTTGATCCTGAGCTTGTCTTCTGGGGTGTTGGCTATTCTTGCCAGTTTGGTGTCATCTGCAAATTTGATGAGTTCCCCTTCTATTCCCTCATCTAAGTCATTCATGAAGATATTGAAGAGCACTGGGCCTAAGATGGAGCCTTGTGGTACCCCACTGCTTACTTCTTTCCATGTGGATGTAGTACCATTGAGGACTACTCACTGAGTACGGTTTGTCAGCCAGCTACAGATCCATCTGGTGGTGGTGTTGTCTATCCCACCTTTTTCTAGCTTACTAAGCAGCAGGTTGTGGTCTACTTTGTCAAATGCCTTACTGAAGTCTAAGTATACTATGTCCACAGCATTTTGCTGGTCTACTAATTTGGTCACTTTATCAAAGAATGAAATAAGATTGGTTTGGCATGATCTGTTTTTGACAAACCCGTGCTGGCTACTGGTTATAACTTTGTTTGCTTCTAGTTGTTCGCAGACCTGTTTTTTGATTATCTTTTCCAGGATCTTCCCAGGTATTGATGTTAGACTGATTGGTCTGTAGTTTCCTGGGTCTGTTTTTTTTTCCTTTCTTGAAGATGGGAACCACATCAGCCCTTTTCCAATCCTCAGGTACTTCCCCGGTGCTCCAGGATTTTTGAAAAATATGGTGCAATGGTTCTGAGATAACATCTGCCAGCTCCTTCAGAACTCTGGGATGTAATCTGTCGGGTCCCAGTGATTTATATTATTATTATTATTATTTATTGAATTTATATACCACCCTATCTCCCTTACGGGACTCAGGGCGGTGAACAGGTGATAATAAAAACCACAATAAATATACACAAATTTCTGTCTAAAATCAAATTAAATAACAGGCCTGCTCTAAAAATACCCCATACAAAACCCCCACTAAAACATAATCAAACTACGCCAGGCCGGCCGCACGGAATAGATGAGCCTTCAGGGCTCAGCGAAAAAGGCGCAGGTCCGCAACTGTACGTAGGTCGGGGGGTAGGTCATTCCAGAGGGCAGGAGCTGCCACAGAGAAGGCTCTCCCCCTGGGGGTCGCCAGCCGGCATTGTCTGGCCGACGGCACCCTAAGGAGGCCCTCTCTGTGGGAGCAGACTGGTCGAAGGGAGGTGTTTGGTAGGAGGCGGTCTTGCAAATACCTAGGTCCATTGCCACGGAGTGCTTTAAAGGTTGTTACTAACACCTTGAAGTGCACCCGGAAGGCCACAGGCAGCCAGTGCAGCTCGCGCAGGAGAGGTGTTACATGGGAGCATCTAGAGGCCCCCAGGATCCCCCGCGCGGCCGCATTCTGAACTAGCTGGAGCCTCCGGGTGCACCTCAAGGGGAGCCCCATGTAGAGAGCGTTGCAATAGTCCAGGCGGGAAACAACGAGGGCTTGAGTGACCGTGCGTAGAGCGTCACGATCCAGAAAGGGGCGCAACTGGCGTATCAGGAGAACCTGATGAAAAGCCCCCCTGGCCACGGCTGTCACATGATCGTCTAAAGACAGCCGAGCATCCAGGAGGACGCCCAGGTTGCGGGCCCTCTCCGCGGGAGCTAATGACTCGCCCCCGATAGCCAGAGATGGAACCAACTGGCTATGATGTGACACCGGAAACCACAGCCACTCGGTCTTGGACGGGTTGAGTCGAAG
>NW_015389536.1:50435-54286 GCF_001527695.2 Protobothrops mucrosquamatus
CACAAATTGCGACCGGTCCGAGAGGTAGGAGGAGAACCACCGTAAGACGGTGCCCCCCAAACCCAAACCCTCTAACCGGTGCAACAAGATACCATGGTCGATGGTATCGAAAGCCGCTGAGAGATCTAACAGGACCAGGATAGAGGAGCAGCCTCTATCCCGAGCCCTCCAGAGATCATCAACCAACGCGACCAATGCCCTTCTAGCCTAAAAGGAAAAAGTAAATCCCCTCCTTACCCTTACAGCAAAAAACAAAAAAAAGGATGAGGAGCTGAAGTGAAGTCCTGCCACCCTTCCAATCATAACAACCTCACCCAAGTTGGAAAACCCTCTTTGCTCTTTTGCAGAAGACACTGGGGGAGGGCAGGGCTCAGCCATTTCCCCTTCAGGAGACCAAAGTGACATTTCTATCTTCCAATATCCATCTATTTAGCAGGTGCTCTTCTTATTTACTGTATGCTTATGTCTATGTACCTCTATATAGTTTCATAGCTAAAATCAATCTGTGTGAGTTACTTACAGGTAGTTCTTGACATACAACCGTAATGAAGCTACATGACCAATCCAATTTTATGATTTTTGCAGCAGTCGTTAAGCAAACACGGCAGTTGTTAAACAAATGCCACAGTTGTCAAGCGAACCCATTGTTCACTATGGCATGGTTTTGCTAAAAACTGGAAATAACTTCCACTTTTCAGCAAAACTCATAAAGTCACGTGAGCATGGGACACTGCAAACAGCCATAAATGCAGCTGTGTTGCCAAGCACCCTAAGTGCAGTCACATGACTGAAGGGGGGGGGCAACCATCAGAACTTCAGAACCAGGTCATAACTCCTTTTTCCAGGTAAGTTGTAACTTTGAACAGTTGCTAAGCAACCGGTTGTAAGTCAAGGACTACCTGTAATTCCTGATTCTCTATTATATTTCTATGTGAGTGTAAAAGGTGACTTTCTAGTGTGCCATAAAGAAACCCAGCAACCAGAAGGAAAGATTTCACTCTTCTATTATATGAACCTCCTCTCACTGTTCTCTATTCCAGAAACCAACCACCTATCTATCCTGTCTTAACTGTTCCCCAAAGGATTTGCAGGGAGGGGAAGTATTTTCCATTTTTTCCAGGCTAACTCTTCCTCCTCTGCTTCACCCTTGACACACCTAAGCCCCAGGGTTCTGTATTTTATTCTGAATGTAAAGACCATTGTTTTTGCATTACATATCTATTACTCTATTGTGCTGATGCCAAGAAAGGACGGACACAGGAAGTAGACTGAAAACAGGAATTGGAAGGGTGTTATGGTGATTTTCCAGTGCATTTAAAGTAGTTTACATGGGGAAACTCTCAACTCAGCCATTCCACCCCAAAGTAAAGTGCTATTCATGGGTTATTCCCAAAACGTATTATCAAGGTATTGGAACCAGGACTACATTAAGAAAAAAAGGACAAGATCCAGAACATACTAGGAAGCCAAGGATTAGCATTATCTTGCCTACATATCATACCTCACAATTTCTAAAGTCATACCTTCCTTCTCCACCCCAGGATCCATTGGGAGTTACAAAAACCCCTCAGCAGAAATCTGTTTCTGTGTTATAGAGTAGACCATCAGCTTCAAAGGTTTCTCCTCATGGGATTCAATCAGTGAGAAGAAATCATCTGACTGAGCAAAGGAGATATCCATCCTTACTGCAACAACATGCCACCCTTCCCACCGTGACCAGTCATCCAGTTCCTGGAACAAATTCTGTTAGGGCAGAGAATAAGCAGCCTGTTCCTTGATCTTGAGGGTAGTTAAATTGGTTCTCCCCCCCCCCCTGCACATTGCAGGAGTTGGGTAGGATGACCCTTGGGGTCCCTTTTATATATATGGCTTTTGCCATGCGGTGGGCACTGCTCACCTGACGTTACTTTCTTGAAGGGGGTGACTTGCCTTTTGAAGTGTGGACTGATCATAAGAATCTAGAGGCATTGAGAATGCCCTGTAAACTGTCCTCTAAACAAGTCCTCTGGGCTCAATATTTTAACCGTTTCAATTTCACGCTAAAGTACATCCCAGGGGGAAAGAGTTTCCTAGCTGACGCCCTGTCCAGACTGCCCCAGTACAAAAGCCATGTGGGGGCAGCCACGGGCAAATCCATCTGAACCTGACAGCCCGCTGACAAAAAAGGCTAAAAAAGGAATTGAAAACCGACCCCTGGTTCCAGGAAAACAGGACCATACTAACTTGTCGGAGTGGGTTAGCCTGGAAAGGGTCAAGCACAGTCATGACAGCAAGCAAGCCGGTCACTTTGGATACTTAAAAAGTTTACATTTAATTAGAAGGCAATTTTGGTGGCCAGGTTTGAAGAAAAATGTTGAAAATTATGTAAAGAGCTGTGCAACCTGTGCTACAATGAAAAGACGCCCCGGCAAAACACCTGGGCTATTGCAGCAAGTAGCAGATCTGTCCCAACCTTGGGAGGATATCACTATGGACTTTATTGTGGAATTACCTGAAAGTAGGGGGAATACAGTAATATGGACTGTGATCGATCTTTTTTCAAAGCAAGCTCACTTCATTGCCTGCTCCGGTCTCCCCTCTGCAAGGAAACTAGCAAGAATGTTTCTCAAGCATATCTACCGACTCCATGGGGCTCCAAGGCGGATTATTTCAGATAGGGGAGTGCAATTCACTGCAAAGTTTTGGAGAGACTTTCTTTAACTTATTGTGTCCACGCAGAGACTGTCATCTGCTTTTCATCCATCTACAAATGGGGCTGCTGAAAAAGCTAACGCAATGGTGGAACAATACATCAGATGTTATGTTGATTACCAGCAAACGAACTGGGCTGATCTCCCCTTTCTTGAGGTGGCTTACAATAACACAGTGCATAGCAACACTGGACTCACTCCTTTTAAGATACCCATGCCTGAGCTCCCTGAGGACCCTCCCGCTTCTCACACCTTAGATCAATGGGTTGCTTCTTGGAAAACTGTTTGGAACGATGTGAAAGCGGCTCTAATTAAAGCGTCAAAAGATCTACAAAGAGCAAGCTGACAAGAGAAGTGCCCCCCAGAGGCTGTTCCATGTGGGAGAAAAAGTTTTATCTATCAACAAAGTATCTGAGACTCAGACTGCCTAGTAAAAAATTGGGACCTAAGTTCCTAGGACCTTTTCCCATTGTACAGATTATAAATCCAGTCACAGTGGAATTGAAACTCCCTCGCCTTTTAGGAAAAGTTCACCCTGTGTTCCACTGCAGCCTTTTGAAACCATATAGAGAGTCCTCATTGAGACCTCCCCCCAGACAGGCACCTGGTCCCCTGGTAGTGGAGGGAGAGACTCATTATGAAGTGAAATGAATTCTTGATTCAAGGTTATACAAGGGAAAGTTACAATATCTGGTGCAGTGGAAGGGATACCCGTTATCAGAGGCCACTTGGGTTAAAAGCACCGGTGTAAAAGCTGATAGATTAATACGTCGGTTTTTCAATAAACACCCGAATAAGCCTCGAGGTGATTCCTGATTCAAAAAAAATTTCCCCACAGAATTTCTCTCTTCTCTAGAGGATCCGACTGTCAACCATCACATAGATCTGGCCGTAGCCATCTTCACTTTGCTCTTGGTTGCCACAGTGATGGGAGGGGGAAGAGGTATTCTCTTATCTTAGACCAGGGGTGTCCAAACTTTTTTCAAAGAGGGCCAGATTGGATGAAGTGAACGTGCTGGAGGGCCGAACATTTTTCCGAACATTCTTTGAACCATTACAATTAAATGCAAATGAATTATTTTATGCCAAGTTAATTGCAAATCGCATACTTTTCATTTCATAACATTAAGATCAACTGACAGCTGAGTTTTCACAATGTAT
>NW_015389536.1:57031-58100 GCF_001527695.2 Protobothrops mucrosquamatus
GGGTCCCCGTGCACAAACAATGCAAGCAGCCCCGCTTCCTTTCCGTGCTGGAAAGCCACAGCAGGAGGCCGAGCAAAAAATGGACAGGGAAATTTATCAGCCTGCTCACTTTGGGTTCAGCCACGTGGGTGGAAACGGCTTTTGCAAGAGGGAGGGCTCGGAAAGCGAAAGGGGTGGGCGCCCCACGGAAGAGCAGACCTGGAGAGCGAACGAGGGATCTCCCCACCGAAGTAAGGGGGTCCCACCTTACACCCAGGCAAATAAACGCTTCCTTCCCAGCCAGCCACCCAACCAGTAAGGGGGTCCCCGTGCACAAACAATGCAAGCAGCCCCGCTTCCTTTCCGTGCTGGAAAGCCACAGCAGGAGGCCGAGCAAAAAATGGACAGGGAAATTTATCAGCCTGCTCACTTTGGGTTCAGCCACGTGGGTGGAAACTGCTTTTGCAAGAGGGAGGGCTCGGAAAGCGAAAGGGGTAGGCCCCCCACGGAAGAGCAGACCCGGAGAGCGAACGAGGGATCTCCCCACCGAAAGGCGAGGGAGGGGGCGGGGAGGACGTGGAAGAGGCCGGAGGTGGATCTGCGTAAGGAGGGCTCTCTGATGGGCGGTGCTGGACCATGCGGGCAACTGCCGAGGCAGCCGTTTTTTCTTTTCCAAGTATAATTTTTATTGTTTTCATCATAAAAAAAAACATCACACATATTTCACAATGCTATAAAGAAAACCCCACCCCCCCACCCACCCACCCCCCGGACTTCCCAAACCTAATCCCAGGATACTATTCAGATATAAGTAAACTACTATTAATATCCCTAACTCCACAAAATATTATTCTACATGAATAGGTGAAATATATAGAAGAAGAAACAAGTTAAAAACCTAAATTATATTCCACCATTCTATGCTTCTTTTGAATATAAACAATCCATCTTCTCCATATTAATAAAAATTGTTCATTTGAATGATTCTTCAAATAAGCCGAGATCTTTGCCATTTCAGCAAGGTAAGAAACCTTCAATCTCCAGTCCTCCATTGTAGGTAAAATTTTACTCTTCCAATTTTGAGCTATCA
>NW_015389536.1:60720-63873 GCF_001527695.2 Protobothrops mucrosquamatus
TCGCCTGCCACCGGAAGTTCCTCCGCAGCCGTTTTTTCTCACCTAACAGCCTGAGCCTCTCGGAAAGAGTTTTTCTCACCTAACAGCCTGAGCCTCTCGGAAGGAGCAGCCGTTCTTGAACCGGCGAGGCGGATGTCTGGCCGAAAATCAGGCTGTCCCCACGGCGCAGGCCAAGCAGAGTCTCGCGAGGGCCGCATAATGAGACCAAGCTGCCTATTGGTCGAGGGAAGACCCCGCCAATAAACTTTATGATAAGGAGGGCCGCATTTAAATAGAGCAGGGAGGGCTCTTAGCGGGCCGGATTAAACCGGTCCGCGGGCCGCAAATGGCCCGCAGGCCGGACTTTGGACATGCCTGTCTTAGACACAACAAGAATTATTCTGTGGGAACCAAGGTCACTCTATCTAACTTTTGGCGGGCACTCTAATGGAAGATTCAGCCCGCCAAAGCAGTTAATTGGGGATTGTGATTTATGACACATTGCAGGGATGGGAAGTTCAACTTGAAACTTTGTAACCAGGGGGTGGGAACTTCAGACTTGGTTTCACCTTTGTTCGTGCCGATACTATGTAGCCATTAAAAGTGTTCTTTGAGGAAGAAAATTGCCTTGGAATCCTTTTATTTTCTCTGGTCTCATTTATTGGAACCATGAGACTGTCTCTTTACAAGGTGAAGAGTCTTCACATATCCAAAATTCCCCGCTGCCTTCGCGTCATGGCTCTGCTGCAATACCAAAGTCCCCTGGCTCGCCAGGACGTATAGTTTGCTCCCCATCCATGCCAGCCCGTCCATTAATGACAGTTCACTCTTGTGTTGTTGAAACCACTCACCCCCTGCCAGGACCTCCTTTAGTGGACACTTTAAGTCCTTGGTCAATGTTGGTGATGACGCTTCCTGTTGTCTTGTGAGGGCCAGTGCTATTTGCTTGGAGGGGATGATGGAATTGAAGACCTCTTCTCGAGCACTGTAGGAGAGAGCATCTGCCAAGAAAGCTTCTCCTCCTGGTAGGCAGTCGAGAGTGAAGTTAAAGTGGTTGAAGTACTGGGCCCACCGGACCTGTTTGGGAGACAGCTTTCAGGGAGCCTTCAATGCTTCCAGGTTTTTGTGGTCCATCCAAACCTTGAAAGGGATTTTATTGCCTTCCAGGAATTGCCTCCAGGTTAGGAGAGCCCAATGGACTGCGTAGGCTTCCTTCTCCCAGATAACCCATCTTTCAGTCTCAGAACACTTGCGGGATGTGTAGGCACATGGCTGCAATTCTCCTTTTGCGTTCTTCTGGAGAAGCACCAGCCCCACGGCCACATCATTGGCGTCTGCTTGTATTACAAAGGGCTCATCTTGGACTTCCGGTTCCGGTACGCGGCGACGCCGGTCATGTCTGGGGACTCGTCTCCAGTCTGGCTGGGTTTTCTTCGTCGGTAGACCCCTTAGTGGGTCGAAAGTTGCCCTGGAGGGGTGACCACTGAGGAGGAGGCTTGCTGGTGACTGCGGGAGAGCGGCAGCTTCTCCCGTGGCTCCAGCTATTTCCTTAGGGCCGACGGAGCAAAGATCGTCCTGCAACATGGCCGATTACCCTGCTGCACCAGCCGAAGTCACAATTACAACTAAGCGTATCAGACCCACCGCGGAGGATCCGGGTGAGACCTTCTTTGCCCCTCTCTTTGCCCTATTGGGGGTTTTTTATTGCCTGTAAAAGCTTGGTTGGAATTACTTCCCCGTCTGGAAAAAGCAGCTTTTGTATGTGTGGGAAGAAAGGCGCTGAGAACAAAAAATCTTAAAGACTACATTTTATTTTCATTCATTTTGGGATACAGAAAAAAAAGCTTTTTCGAATTGTATTATTATTTTATATTGGAAGATTATTTCTTTTTCCACTTTTTCCTTTAAAAGATAGAAAAAAGGAAAAAAATGGTGTCTGGAAAAGTTTTTTTATTTACTGAGGACATCTAGTGGTGAAAAGTTAATACTACAACTGTGGATCATTCTTTGGAGAGAAGGACCTGACCTTCAAACTATTCCTGGAAAAGATAAGCTGATGCAGCTGTGGGAACTGAGGGGGTGGACACTGCTTAACTACAGTTTTCATTAAAAAGAATAAAGAAAGGATTTTCTTTAATCATTTTTAAAATGGAGAAAGTTTACTCTCACTTAAATTGCAAGCTTATACTGGAAAAGATTTATGAAGCTACTGAAGAAATATGTGCTATAAGGAAAAGGATTACTACAGAACGAAGAGACAACTCTACCCCAAACTCTCAAATTGACTTTCAGATCACATCTGATTATTCTACAAACCAAAACATACCAGAAGAGGAACTAAAGGAGATTAAAGAGGAATTTGCTACAATGAAAGAGATTTCAACAGAACTAAGAGCCAGAAACTCTCCTTTAAATCTTAAAACTGACTCTCAGACTACATTTGACTATTCTACAAACCAAAATACACTAAAAGAGGACTTCATTGAGAATACAGAGGAACTTACTTTACCTTACAAGCATCTTATCTATACTCTTGAGGATCAGAAAAAGCAAAGATTGAGATTTGAACCTTTAAAGCAGCGAGGCTTCAAGGATAAGAGAAATAGAAGTCCAAGGCAGAGGACAGGAGGCTTCTTACTGTCTCAAATGGTATTACAAGCAATAAAGAGAGACCTATCGGCTGAAAGGGAAGCTTTGTTGTGGAAACCTGCTTGGCATAAAAAGAAGCCTAGAATAAGACTGAAAAGAGAAACTTAAAACTATATATACTGGATTTAAGGCATTTTAGAACTATGGATTGATTTAAGGACTAAGCTCTTGAGTTAGAAGTAAGAAAAATGGGTGATTATTAGAATATATACATTAAATAGAGTAAGAATGTATTTTTTGAAATAATAGGGTTATGTGTATGAAAATTATCATGTAATGGAATGAGGAAAACTGAAGAGGTGTTTTAGATAGGGATTGAACTAATAATCTAAGTTGAGAACGTTTTTACAGGGGTGTTTTAATAAATTTTTAGGGGGAACCAGGGTGGATGGGAGGGGGGAGGTTCCCCTTAGGTCAGGACCAGCCATGTCTGGGGGTAGCGATGGAGAAAGGGTGGGGGGAGAGGGTGGGGGGTTGAAGGAGGAGGGAGGAATTAGTACGGTCAGTGGGAGAGGCAGATATGGC
>NW_015389536.1:66220-70513 GCF_001527695.2 Protobothrops mucrosquamatus
CCTAGGGAGGATTTTATACTGGGTTCATTTTAAGGAATTCGAAATAACACAACTTTAAAATTTGGTTTAATTCGGTTTTACAGGGGGGGATTGTATATATGCCTTTGTTTTAAATATGTTGTGAGCCGCCCTGAGTCCCGTCGGGAGAAGGGCGGGATATAAATTAAATAAATAAATAAATAAATAAATAAATAAATAATTGATAATTAATTGGATGAAATCAGAACCTTGTCTAATGGACTTAAATGATTTAAGGTTGACATTACTTTGTTAGTTTAAAGAAATTGATTGATTGATGGATTAGATATGTATAGGATAGATCAATATGTTATTTTAATTGGGAGATATTAGTGGAAGAAGAAATAAATAAGATTTATGATAAAAGTAAGGAATTAGGATATATTTGGAAGGGATACCTGAACTGAAAATGTGGTTATTTAAAGTTAAATTTGATTATGGTATTGTAATTGCATAAAGCTCTAAAACAGGTTTAGGATTAATAGAAATTTAAGTTAGAAATAGATTATTTTAAATATATTAAGCTATTGGAGGGAAATAGAGAGGGAATATTTGATGTACTGATTGAGTTATTTATATATGTTTTGTTTTTGGATTTTTGATTACCCCAGTACCATGGTGTGTCTCGAGCACTTTGTCTTAAGAATTAAAAAACCAATAAAATTTGTTTTAAAAAAAACCACAAAGGGCTCATCTTGGTCAGAGTGTTTTAGGACTGGCTCGGAGGCGAAAAGGCATTTTAGCTTTTCAAATGCAGCTTGGCATTCGAGTGACCAGTTCAGGGGCTGGATGGGCCTGGGCTTAGCTTCCCCTTTTGTTTTCAACAAATTTGTGATCGGCAGGGTGATTTGAGCAAACGGGAGGAATTGACGATAGAAGTTTGCGAAGCCGAGGAAACTCTGAGGTTGCCTCCTTGTTTACGGAGGCTCCCATTCTAAGATCGCTTGGACCTTCCCATGATCCATCTCTATGCCACCTTTTGAAATTCAGTACCCAATGTAGTCTAAGCTGGTCTTGTGGAAATCACATTTGGACAGGCAGTTGAACGCCATTTTTCATTCATCCCCATCCTTAATTCTCACTCGGTAGTATGCCTCCCTGAAGTCCAACTTCGTGAAAATCCTCCCCTTTGCAAGGTGGCCCAACATGTCCTTCATTAGATGGAGGGGGTACATATTATCCACGCATATACAGTTTAGCGCTCTATAGTCGACACACAGCCTAAGGGACCCATCTTTCTTTTCTTTGAAAAGCACAGGGGCTGCTATCCTTGACTTAGCCCCTGGCTAAAATTTTGTCTATGAATGTGCAGAGCTGCTCCATCTCCCTAGGTGTCATCAAATATAGTTTTGGTGTTGGCAATTTAGCCCCAGGCACAATCTCAATCCTGTTGGGTAGTGGGGTGGAAGTGCACTGGATTCCTTCTCACCAAAGACCTTGGCCAGGTCACGATATTCCTTGGGAATCAGTGGTTCTAAGCTATCACTTCCCACTAGTTTATTGGCAGGTTCCGCTTTTGCTTTCTTAGCTTCAGGCATGTGGCGGCTTCTTAGCACTTTCCCTAACTCTTGCGGGTTGGATACTTTCCTTCACATCCGCCACTTGTCTCTATCCCAATTGACAGATGGGCTCCATTTTTTCCACCATGCCATGGCTTCTGTCATCCCCGGGGCCACAATAAATTGAATAGTCTCTGTGTAGGTTCCGGCTTTTAGCTTCACAGGCTTGGTTAGGCAGGTCACTGATGCTCTGCCTGTTATTGAACCGTCTAGCTGGGAAAATGCTATGGGCTTCCTTAGCTTCCTTAGCCTCATTCCTAGCTTCTCTACCACTTGAGAGATGACCAGGCACCTGGTGCACCCCAAGTCCAGCAAGGCTGTAAGGACCTCCTTTACTCTCAAGGACACCAAAATTTCTACCCGAACAGTCATGGGGATGATGGTGCTACTTACCATCGGGTCATCCTCTCCTTCACTGTTGCTCTTGTAGAAGACTGGTCCTGTCTTGGCAGGGGCTGGAGTTCCTCCCCTTCGCTGGACGGAGGGGAGAACTCTACAACCTGCTGCCCCACACACATTTTCTCTTTTAGCTTTGGCGGAGCCTTTTCTTTGGTTGGCTCAAAAGGGGGGGAGCAGTCATTGGCCGTGGTGCGAGGCATTCAGCAGCACAGTGCTCCTCCTTTCTGCAATGAAAGCAGCCACCAAGGTTTTGACAGGGTTTGCCTCTGGCTGGTGGCATGCCCCGTTCCTCCCCTAGGAGCCGCTTGCCTTTCTGCTGGCCGGTGGGACTGACTCTCCTGCCTGGTGTGTTCGTAGAATTCCATCAGGTTGATCTCTACCTCTGTGGCCACACGGTACCGTGCTTGCAGGTTGAATGGCAACCCCCCCCCCCCCGGGTAGGCAATTCTGGTAGAGTTCTTTGTTCAGCCCCTCTCAGAAATGGTAGACCAGCAAGCGCTCAGGCCAGTCTCCCAGGTGGCTGACTAGGCGGTGGAAGTCTTGGATGTACTCCATCACCAGTCACTTCTCTTGCTTTAGGGGACGGATATGGGCTTCCGCACGTCGGGCCGCCATGGGATCCTCAAACCGTTCTCGTAGGGCTTGCATAAAAGCATCAAGGTCATCCAGCTCAGGGGTGCCCTTATCATGCAGCGACACTAGTCACTCTGAAGCACTCTCTTCCAGGTTGACCGCGATGACATGGACCCATGCCACGTCATCCAGATACATTGTTCTGTAGCATTTCATGTGGTGCCAGGCTTGAGCCAAGAAATGGGCTAGGTGGCTTGGGTGTCCATCAAAGTGGACCACCAAGGGGGGTGGCTCTCATTCCTCCCACACTAGGATGTATCCCAGGGGTGGAATGCCAGCTTCCAGTACCAGTACCGGGATCCCGGCTGCGACCACTGGTGCTGGTGCCCCAATGATGGCTGGTGCTACCAGCGGTGCTGGCAACAATGGAGGAGGAGGCATGGTGAAGGCCGCTGCCACTGGTGCTTGCACATGGGCTCCAACTGCAGCCACGGCTGCTGGTGCTGCTGGCTGAAGGATAGGAGGAGAGGGAGTCACCAGGGCCACCGGGGGTTCCACAACTCCTGGGCTGCTGGCAGCGGCTGCAGCTTCTGGTGTTGCCATGGCATGAATCTCCATCCCTCCAAACCTCTCTCTCAGCCGCTCCATAGACGGGCTGCAGCCAGCATTCAGGATCTTCGACTTGGCAGGGTCGTCTCTTTCGGCTAGCTGCTTTGCTCTCCATCTGCTTCCTTGAACCATGTTAACTCCAGCAGGGAGAAGGGGGTCTTCAGCCTACGCTGCTTTGCCCACGTTTGTCGCCCAGTGGGTCTTTGGTCCCTGGTATGGGACATCTCTCACTCGCTCCTTCATGGCTGCGGGTGGTTGCTCGGACTTCTCGGGTCTTGGTTTTGGGCGCTCGCCAGCAGCCTGTACTCTGGCTCCAGTCTGAGGCAGCACTGGCTCCTCCAGAGCCAGGATCTCTCCCGGCTTCCTTTTTCTTCTGTGTCTTTGGCTGTAGCTGACATCTCGAGGTTGACCTCCTGGTGGAATCCAGGTAGGCTATTACTGTGAGAACTGGCTTAATGTCAACCGTCCCACTGCATTAAACAGCAAAAGAAACTCCTGGAACATTTTTTCTCCAAGAGTATAACTTTACTGAAAAGCCATATGGGTACAGAAGTAGAAAACCCAGTTCTGACGTTTTCACACACAAACAACAGGACAATTTTTCCTTCTCCACCTCTGGACCTCCCATTGTCCATTGTCCACCAATCAGTTACACTTGCTTTATTTTGGAAATGGCCTGTCTGCCTCGGACTTTCCCAGGCGATGACCTTGAGGTTTGGGTCTGTCTCATGCTTCCAGGCGGCAGTCAAGGCTTGACACATAATGGACTTCCGGTGGTGACAGCCGCGCCGATGGCGGCTCCTTTCCAGCCGCCCGCCTGGGAATGCGTCAAAGCCTGAAGAAACAGCGATCATCGGCTGTTTCTCGGCTTGGAGACTCATTCCCCGGGTGAAGGGGGAGGGGTGAGTTTTTCCCAGATAGAGGTAGAGTTCCCCGTCTCCTCCATATTCTTTTTTTTGGAGGATGAGGGGTGAGAACTCCCTCGGAGTCTGGGTTTTATCTCCGCACCCCAGGACGCCTTTGTTCCTTTTTTAGGAACAAAGCCAGACGCTGCTTCCACATCTGCTGCTTAAAGAGATCTGTGATTAAAATCAAGAGCAGACAGAGCTGACCGGGAGAACCAGAATTGTGAGAA
>NW_015389536.1:71981-74453 GCF_001527695.2 Protobothrops mucrosquamatus
AATATATTTTGGTTTGGAGAAGATGGATTGATTATATATGAAAAGTATTATTTAGCTTAATATGGCTGAATACTATTTTTAGTTTTACGATTTAATTATAATATTATTTTGAGATGTTATAGATAGAAGTATAAGATTGAAAAGTATTATTTAGCTTTTGATTATGATTTAATTATAACATTATTTAGAGATTTTATAGTTATAGATGAACTAGGAGATTGAAAAGTATCATTTAGTTTATGAGTGAATTTAAGATTATTATTAATAGTTTAATAGGGTTGAATATTATTTTGAATTTTATGGTTTAATTATATTATTATTTTGGTTAATTAGGTATATTATTATTTTTGTTGTTAATTGGTTAATACTTATTTTGAAAGGGAGTTAAAGTATGTTATGGATTTAACTGCTAGTATAGTTGGGTAATGTTATTTAGATTATGATTGTTTATTTGTACCCTGTAATCAGCTCTGGGAAGTGGGGGTGGGAGGGGAGGGAGGGGGGACATATATTGTAAAAAATTTTAAAATTCTTAATAAAAAAAAAAGGCTTGACACATAATGCACCTCTACTCACAACTTGACAACAGAAACTAAGGGAGGGGGGAGGGGAATGCTTGGAATGTATTGGGAGCTGGGAGGAAGGTGAGGAATTTATGTGAGCTGTTTGCAGCCTCAGAAAATCCTGACACTTCAAGGCCATGTGATGGGAACCTTCCAAAGGCACAGACTAGTTTCCCAAAATAAAAAGAATGTGTTGGATTGGTGGACAATGGACAATGGGTGGCGTAAAAGGGGAAATTAACTATGCTGTTTTTTGCATGAGAACCTCAGAGCTAGCTTTGTTTCTTTTGCGCCTGTATGGATCTATCAGTAAAGTTATACTCTTGGTAAAATAATGTCCCAGGAGGTTTTTTTATTGCATATGCCAGGTAGGCTCTCCAATACTAGCCTACCTGGACCCCACCAGGAGGCCAACACCAAGATGTCGGCAGCCGACAAAGAATTGGAAGAGAAGAAGCTGGGAGAAATCCTGGCCTGAGAGGCTCTGGCAATGCTGCAACCCAGAGCAGGGGCACAGCTGGCTGGCACGCACCCCAACCAGAAGGCTGAGAAACTTGAGCAGCAGCCAATGAGTACAA
The DNA here is from genome assembly GCF_001527695.2 of Protobothrops mucrosquamatus. Taxonomy (NCBI): domain Eukaryota; kingdom Metazoa; phylum Chordata; class Lepidosauria; order Squamata; family Viperidae; genus Protobothrops; species Protobothrops mucrosquamatus. The sequence goes on from NW_015389536.1 coordinate 73,123, forward strand.
GAGAGCAGGCAAGGGATGCTCCATACCAGGGACCCAAGACCCACTGGATGACGAACGTGGGCAAGGCAGCGGAAGCCGAAGGCCCCTTAGTCTCCGAGGGAGTCAATATGATCCGAGGGAGCAGGTGGAAGATGAGACAGCCAGTCGAGTGGAACAAGCCTGCTGAGTGGAAGCTCCCAATCACCACCTGCAGCCCATCGATGGAGCAGCTGAGGGAAAAGTTTGGCAGCTTGGAGATCCGGGCAGCCACGTCACCTGGGACTACAGCGGCAGCAACCGGGACAGGAGGAATGAAGTCACTAGCAGCGTTGACTACTCCATCGGCAAAACCCAGAAAGCTCTGGAGCTGTTTGCGAGTCTTTGGGGGCTGCCATTCGATTATAGCTTTCACCTTGGCTGGATCCATTTCAATACCCTCATTGGAAATTCTGTAACCAAGGTAGTCTAATTGGGTTTGGTGAAATTCACATTTCGACAATTTGGCATAAAGCTTGGCATTCAATAGTTTCTTTAATACTTCTCTTACCAGCTTTATGTGATCAGTCATGTTCGTGCTATATATCAGGATATCATCAAGATACACCAAAAACCCCTTGTACAAGTGATCATGTAGTACCTCATTAATCAATTGCATAAACACAGATGGGGCCCCCTGTAGGCCAAATGGCATGACTTTGAACTGATAGCTCCCCATGGGACAGTTGAAGGCAGTTTTCCACTCGTCCCCCTCTTTTATCCTCACCCAGTAATATGCCTCTCTCAGGTCTAATTTAGTGAAGACACTCCCCTTAGCCAGATGGGTTAATAAGTCCTTAAGGAGGGGGAGTGGATATTTGTTCTCCACACTTACAGCATTGAGACCCTTATAGTCCACGCAGAGACGAAGAGATCCATCTTTTTTTTCTTTGAACAACACAGGGGCTCCCACGGTAGATTTGGCCCGTTCAATGAACCCCCTCGTTAGGTTTTTGTTCACGTATCGCTGCATCTCCTCCATTTCGAGGGGGGACATAGCGTACATTCTCGGTCGTGGAAGTTTGGCTCCTGGCACCAGTTCGATGGAGCAGTCATTGGGTCTGTGAGGGGGTAGGACATCACATTCTTCTTCACTAAAAACCTCCGCCAGGTCCCTGTATTCATTGGGGATGACTGGTTCGCGCGGAGGCGGTGAGGTGGCCATGTGCGCTCGCTCATTGGGTGGCCTAAAGTGCCCTGCAACGTCCGTTGACTCAAGAGGGGGGTTAGGCCCTATAGGCAGTCTCACGGTTCTCATTCCTTTCTCCCACCAGATGAATGGTTTCCATTTGTCTAACCAGGCTAACCCTAGGACC
>NW_015389536.1:76392-79493 GCF_001527695.2 Protobothrops mucrosquamatus
CCCATCTGCAAGCTGACCGGTTGTAGTTCTGGCTGTTGCCTCACTTCAAGCTGTCGTAAGGCTTCTATTAGCTGTGGCAAGCCCAGTTGCTGGAAAGGCCTCAATTTGGGATTTTTTATGTCTTCAGGACTGTGACTCACCATTTTTGCTGGCAATGCTGCATGGCTTCGTTCAGTGCCTTCTTTCTCCTTATCACAGTGTGACGTCCCTCCCGATAGCTTTGGCCTCGCTCCCAGCTGGGAAATCTGCCAGATTCCTTTCTCCCCCGGCTTGCCGGCTGTCGATTCCCCTCCCGGGGAAGCTGCTTCAGCTAGGAGGAAGCTGGTCTCAGACAATTGCTTATCCTTCATTTCGAATGTTCACCAAATCTTTACCAGTACCTCTCAAACTTCGAGGCAGTGGATGGGGTTTGGGACCCCATATTGTTTTAGAATGAGATGAGATCTAAGCATAATGTCATGTGTCTGAGTAACGAAACACTTAAAAGGACTTTCAGGCATGTTTTCTCCTAAAAGCATTTATTAAGATTACAATACGTCAGCACAGCATGGTGGAATCTTAGATCTGCTTCTCTTCCGTTAGGCATAACATTCCAACCATTTTCCACTCCCGTATTTTAGGGTCATGGTTCACATCTTCCAATCAACTTGGAAGATGTGATTTACTTCCGGTTTCTTTCTCCCGGGCTATCCTTATGCTCCTCCCCCTTTCCTGGTTGCTGGTTTAACTATATAAATACCAGACAGTTCTGCACATTGTCAAAGCAAGAATATACAGTATTTGCAGCGTTGACAGCTCCTCCATTTCCATGGTGATTAGAGATATTCCTTTAGTGCAGGCTATGTTTAGTGTGAATCAGCCAGTGTCCACCTGCACACTTTAGAAAAGTTATTGTCACCACCCAGCTGTTTCCACTTCTCTTTTTTGATATATGAAGGGCAAATCAAAGAAGTCAACAGGCACAGTTGAGAAAACAAAATTCAGTTGCTATGCCAGATTTCACCACATGATGTCCCCAGCAGACGACAAATTCCTTTCCCAAATGCTGAATAGTCTTTTATCAGTTAAAAAACAAAAAAACCCAAATGTTTTCCAAAGTTAATAGTTAAAGAAGATGTTAAGTCTCTATAATAGGACGTTTTGGGACCCCAAGGTATCCGCAAAACAATAATCCAGTTATTTAGTTGTTAAAGTTAATTGTACTTTTCTTTCCAAAATTTAAATTCCCAAGTATTCAAACGCTGCAGTATTGAGAGTGGGGAAAAAAGTTTCAAGGAGCTTTCACAGGAAGATGATAGGGAAAAAGGAAGGAAAGGAAGGGTCTCACCCAGATCCTCCACGGTGCTTAATTGTGCTTAATTGTTATTTTGGCTTTCGGCTGGTGCGACTTGATGATCGGCCATGTTAATGGCCAATCTTTTCTTCGTCGGTCCTGAGGAGCTGCCTCGGATGAAACGGAAGGGCTGATGCCCTTCCGCAATCTAGCAAGGGTCCTCCCCAACGGTGGTCGCCCCTCCAGGACGACTTTTGACCCTTTCCAGGGTCTTACAACGAAGGGAAACCGAACGGCGGAGAGAAGGCTCTCCCGTACGTCCTAAGGCGCCGTGATTCGGAACCGGAAGCCCAAATCATATCAATTCTTGACCAGGATTTGTGGCTGTTTGAATAAAAAGTATATTATCATGGCCGGCCTACTTGATCTCCTCTTCCCCCACCCTCCTCCTCCTTCTTCTTTCCCTTCGGTGCAGCTAGAGCTGACTCCACCTCCTCCCAAGGCTGCTTCTTTTTCTCTCTCTCTCCCTCTCCTGCCCAAACTGCCTCCTTTTATAGCCTCTCCTGTCTCTGCCCCCCTCCTCCTCCTCCTTTCTCATGGGGGAGGGTGAGCCAAAAGTGAGCCTGGGGCCTTTGCAGCTCCAGAGGACTCTCTTACAGTAAGTCCTTGCCTGTGCTGGCTCTTTCCCTCCCCCACTACACTTGGCTAGGCAGGGCTGCGTACCACCTGCCACTCATTAATGTACCACAAGTGGTACGCGTACCACCGGTTGAGAAGCCCTGTTCTAAGAATAGCGGCGTCTGACTACCTAGGGGAATCAAAGCATTAAAAAGAACAACTTTAAGTGGATTTATATGTTTCTGAAACTTGGGGACCAAAATTTTTCCTGTTTTTACTGGAGACTCTTGTTTTTATCTACAAAAAAGAAATATACCGTATATACTCGAGTATAAGCCGAGTTTTTCAGCCCATTTTTTGAGCTGAAAAATGCCCCCCTAGGCTTATACTCGAGTCAGCTCACAAAAGAAAAAACTGGGAGCCGCATAATTTGTGCGCACATACGCGCGCGCGCAGAACAGGAGGCTTGATTTAAAGAGTGGAGCCTAAGGCAAAACTTGCACCGGCTCTGCCCCCCGTCCAGCTCCGTCCTGGCTTCTCCTCCCCTTGGAAAAGACTGCTCTCCCCGCACCCCACGCTCTCCCTCTCTGGGACTTTCTTCTTTCCGCCTTTTGGCGCGAAGGTTCTCAGGGAGCGGAGGAGGAGGCCGACGGGGAGAAGGAGCTGCAGACTCACCTATCTCAGCCTGCTGTGGGAGGCTGGAGTTGAGGCTTCTGGCTCGGCTGCCCAGGGACAGCTCAGGGAGCGATGCCCCTGCCGGCTGCCACCCCCGCTGGACTGGCTCAGGGAGACGCGTGGTCGGCTCGGCTGCCCAGGGAACGATGCTGGTGGCCGCCGCTCGGTTCCCCCCTCCCGCCTTTCCAGGCACACCCGGCGCTCCCCGAGCCAGAGGCCTCTCGGGGGAGCTGATAACGCCGGTCAACAGCTGAGCAGGAACTCGCAAGTTACGGTAATTTCATAGCGGCGGGCCACGGGGGAAAGAAAGAGTGAGAGAGAGAGGCAAGCAGGCGGAGCGCAGCACCAGGGGAGGGGGAGCGAGCGGCGAAGAAGCTGCCGCTGCCGCTGCCGCCGCCCCGCCAGGCAAGCAGGCGGAGCGCAGCACCAGGGGAGGGGGAGCGAGCGGCGAAGAAGCCGCTGCCGCCGCCGCCGCCCCGCCAGGCAAGCAGGTGGAGCGCAGCACCAGGGGAGGGGGAGCGAGCGGCGAAGAAGC
>NW_015389536.1:81031-83325 GCF_001527695.2 Protobothrops mucrosquamatus
GCTCCTTTGTGCAAAGTGCTACAATCGCGCGCAGAGGGGTGGGGTTGCAAAGAGGCCGATTAGCCCAGGCGGAAAAATGTGTTTGCTGAAAAATGCCCCCTCGGCTTATACGCGAGTCACCATTTTTTCCCAGTTCTTTGTGGCAAAATAGGTCCCTCGGCTTATAGTCGGGTCGACCTATACTCGAGTATATACGGTAATTGGAAAAAGAATTAGAAAAAATTCGGGACTTAAAAAATCCTTAAATGGCACCAGTGGCATCTTGTGGTGAAGCTTGGTATGGCAATTTTTTATTTCCCCAAAAAGAGACTTGGCTCAGACCTTGATAAGACCTCCTTGTCCTTGGTACTATCTCTGAAGACTTAGCTGCAAGAGAACAGCTGGGCAGCAAAATTGGCTTATTTGAACTGTGAATGTAAACCTTTACTGACTTTTGCTTAACAAATAACTTTTACTAGAAAGACTATCCACAAAGAAGTGAAAGAGATGGATGAAGACCAGGAAAAGATTCTTGCTATGCTGAAAGCAATACATGAAACCATTTTTTTAGCTTTTGACAAAATGAGACCTAAAATAAAAGATCAAGATGCCAGCTCAGATGTACAAAGCCAAATTTTGACTACTGCCAAAGAACTAACAATGCAGAAGGTAACAGAAGAAGCGGGACAACCAAATATTGATGTTATGGTTCCGGCTAATGAAACACTTCAAAGAACTTCCAGGCATGATTTTCCTAAAAGTCATTTATTGTTACAAAATGTCGGCACGGCATAACGAAGGTATGCTAAGATCTAAATTCTCTTCCTCTGAGCAATTAAATTATCAGCATGTTCCCTCCCTAAATTAGCTGTCATATATCACGTTATCCAATTAGTGTGAAGGTCAAAGGTTCCCTTCTCTCTTTCCCGGGCTTTTCCCTCCTCCCTCTTCTGCTCTGCATTAACTCTAAAAATACCAGACAGTTCTGCATATTGTCAAAGCAAGAATATACAGTATTTGCAGCGTTGACATCCGGCCCCCCTTACAAGAAGGACAGATCCTGTAATCCTGTAAAGCATAGGTTAATGACTAGTTTTCGGTTTGTTGGGATGTTTCACATGAAACCTTTTGACCAATCTGTCAGGTTTCACTTCATTGGATTTCACCCAGGTGGCTTCAGACAACGGGTATCCCTTCCAGTGTGCTAGGTACTGCAATTTCCCTTTAAAGATTCTAGAGTCAAGAATACGTTTCACTTCATAGTGGGTCTGTCCCGTAACTACGAGGGGCCCAGGTGCCTTCTTCGGGGGAGGTCTTAAAGTGGAGCCCCGATAAGGTTTCAACAAGCTGCAATGGAAGACTGGGTGAACTCTCCCTAAAAGTCTAGGGAGTTTTAGTTCTACAGTGACCAGATTGATGATCCTTACTATGGGGAAAGGCCCCAAGAATTTTGGTCCCAATTTCTTGCTGGGCAATTTGAGACGTAGATATTTAGTTGACAAATAAACCTTTTCCCCAACTTGGAATGTTCTTTGGGGAGCCCTCTTTTTATCTGCCTGCTTTTTATAGGTTTCAAAAGTCTTTTTTAAAGCAGTTTCGGCACGGCACGGCACGGCACGGCATAACGAAGGTATGCTAAGATCTAAATTCTCTTCCTCTGAGCAGTTAAATTATCAGCATGTTCCCTCCCTAAATTAGCTGTCATATATCACGTTATCCAATTAGTGTGAAGGTCAAAGGTTCCCTTCCTCTCTCTTTTCCGGGCTTTTCCCTCCTCCCTCTTCTGCTCTGCATTAACTCTAAAAATACCAGACAGTTCTGCATATTTCAACAGAGAGATCAGCGAGTTGGGGAGTCAGCAAAAGAATTTGTTGCGGCCTTGAGAAGAGCAGCTAAACCGTGTGATTTCAAGGACTTAGAGGAAAGACTGCGTGATCGTTTTGTGTGCGGACTGCAGAACACAGACTTACAGCAGAAGCTGTTCGCTAAGGAAGATGTCTCTTTCCAAGATGCTCTGCGAGAGGTTACAGCAGAAGAAGCTGCAGGTGGGGCGGTCAAGAACATGCGGCCTAATCGAAGCGCTCCAGAGACCGCCACCATCCACAAGGAAGACGTGGGATGGGATTCAGTCTATACAGCTAGGGAAGCTTGAAGACTCACCGAAAGAAGTCCGGAAGAGGAAAAACGGCGTGGAAGTCAGCGTTTATCCTGCCAGTACGAAATCGCTGGAGGGTGCATGCGGCTGAAGAAGACCCTGATCCTCGATCATGGCGAAAGTTGGGCGTTTAGCGGAATTCGACGTCTCTCACCCCGAG
>NW_015389536.1:86255-94056 GCF_001527695.2 Protobothrops mucrosquamatus
CTCTGGGTCCCGGCTGTGGTCTGCAAGGTCTCGGGGCCTCTATCCTACGAGGTGTCCCTGGAAGACGGCCGCGTTCTTCGCCGCCACATTGATCAATTACGTGTGAGGCGGGACTCGCCTGGGGTTCCCCCTCAGTCTCCTCTAGGGGGGGAGGAGGAAGGGGGAATGCATTCTGAGAATCAAAATCTGTTGCCACCAATGGTTGTGGGGAACGACATGGGTTCTCAACACCCAAGTTCCACTGGAGATTCAGGTAGCAATTCATGGGGACGGGGGCACACTGACACCCCCACACACACTCCAGCCTGGGAGTCCCACCGGAGGTATACTAATTATCCACACCTCACAAATAATACTCCAGACACGGAGACTAACTGGGAGCATACTCACAACTCACAACATGCAAGAGAGCAGGCAAAACAGAGGGGAAACACGTCCTTTGCTGAAATGGCTCATAGAAGGATGTCCCCACGCATAAGGGCTAACAGGGAGGCATCCCTAGACCCTAACACTACTGGAAGGACCCAGGAAAACCACACTCCGTCAGGAAACACGGAGATGAGTTCAGAGGGGTTGGAAAACTCCATAGGTGATAGGTCAACCAGGTATAGCGATCAACAGAGTTCTGACTTCTCAACCCTAAGAGACGGGCAGGAAAGTCAAACTGAAGTCACAAGACAACCACAGGGCAATTCACCTAGTGTGGGAAGCCACGGGAAAAACACTACAAGTTCCCCAGGTCCGAGAAGGTCGCTCAGGGTCAAAGGCCCTCCCAAATACCTTGCAGATTACGTAAGGTGAGCATGTTAACTGCAATCACTGAACTAGAGGTTCTGACTGGTTGACTCTATGTAAACGATGCTGGGGCTACTGGGTCTCTGTATGACAGAACAGTTCCACATCTTACACACACTGTGTAACTTAACTCATCAGTTAACTATATAACCATCACTATGATGGCGTCCATGTGGGCGCCGTATTATTTCATCTAGGGGGGAGGGTTGTTGTGTCCTGAGCCTGCAAAAGCAGGCTCGGGACGTTGCAAGAGTCCCGGGCATTTGCAAAAGCTGCCCGGGACCAGACTGATTGGTGCCGGCCTTGCGCGCATGCGCAAGGCGGGAAAAGACCGCCTCGTGATTGGTTGAACTTGCCCGGGGATCAGAAGGTATAAATAGAGGCCTGCGTGCCTCTGCTCGGGTTGTTGTTCGTAGATTGGAAGCAGAGAATAAAGACTTGTTAGAAATGCTTCGTCTCAAGCGCCATTATTCTCCGGACTTAACAGTAGTCCTAACTCAAAAGTTATTTGTTTTTTTATACACTGAGTTCTCTACTAAAATTTCCAGGAACATAGCAACGTTGTGCTTGACTGCAACTGTTATCAGAAGGTTCAGAGTTTGATTGTTATGGTGATTAAAAGTACTGAATTTCCATACCACCTTTATTCAATTTTATTCTTTTTTTTTAACATACAGCTTCACCAAATATTTTTAATAATCCTTCTCTGTAATGTGCTGCTTCTTGTGTACAATTTTTTGGTCTTTGGTCATAAACTTAAAGCTACAGTAAATGTATCTCACACACGTTATCCAAAGATACAGAGGTTTGCTGAAGATTTCTACCTATTGAGAGGTATAACAGGAGGGAACCCAATAGCAGACATCCTTGAAATAGCTCACCCTCATGGAGACAAGGTTAGCTCCCGTTGTCTTGGCTTTCTGAAATGCATTTTCCTGAATTGTAGATGATCTGAAGGTTTCTGGGATTTGAGGGTTGTAAAGCTCCTGGTGCAAGGAGTGTCATTATTTTTATCTGATTAATTGTAATTTTAACTTTAATTATATACTGTATTCATTTTACTGCATATTATTGTATTTTATTATATTTACTATTTACAATTGTATTTTACTGTATTTACTAAAATATTTTACTATTTTACTCTTGCATCAGGTGCCTCTGTTCCACATCACTTGAAATTTATTTTTAACTTTAAAAAAAGTTGACAGAAGCGATTTACAGTTTCATAGTCACTTGTACCACCAACATATAATTGCAAGAACACATTAAGTGCACACATATGCAGGTGCATATACACACACATGCATGCACACAGAGAGAACAGCGATTTACCAGTCTGGTGTGTCCTATGGCAAGTATGAAATCAAAGAATGGTTCCATTCTAGCCTGCTGAGCAGGAGAAGTTTCCTGCATGTGCAAAAATGGCAAAGTTGACACATGTACATTGCATGAAAAGGAACAGCAGCATAAGAATGCATGTCCTAAAGAAGGTTAAAGCAAAAAGTGCCTGAAATAAGCATGTACAGTATAGAGACTAACCATAAAAGTCTGCTATTAATAGGTGATGGAACTTCTTATAATCTGTTGGGAAACTTGGAGCTAGAACCTAACCCCATGTCTGCCAGGAAAGAGGCTACACTGCAGCTTCCATCAGGCACTCAACATCCACGATGGAGAGGGTAAGGGCTTAGCAATGAAGGGTGATGGGGGAAGCCTGCACCTTGGATCTTGGGGGAAAATGCTGGAGGGGGGAAATCCCACGCTCTCAAGGAAGGTGTCATGGTTCCAACAGATGAAACTCTTCAAAGAACTTTGAGGCATTGTTTACCTTAAAGAATATTCAAGTTGCATAGCATTGGCACGTACTTAGTCAAAGCCAAAATCTGGATTCCCCTCCCCTTAGCACATAGTATCAAACACAATTCCCTCCTCTAATTAACAGTCATAAATCACATTCTCCAATTAGTTTGAAATGCAGGCTTTCCCTCCTTTACTCCAACCCGCCATTTCTTATCATCTCTTATTTCAAAAGTCCTGAATTCATACACTATTGCAATATTATTATGTCTAACTAACTCCCATCACATTCCTCCTCCTCCCCCAGTATCATCTAATTCTAAGAGTAAAGCATAAGAAAGAAAAAGGCTGCATCTCCATATGTGGTCAAAGCAAGAACATCCAATGTTAGCAGCGTTGACATCCGCCCCCCTTACAAAAAGGACATCTCTCGGTTTGTTAGGGTGTTTCTTATAGAACCTTTTGATGAGTCTGTCGGCTTTCACATCACTAGATTTCACCCAAGTGGCTTCAGATAGCAAGTATCCCTTCCATTGTACTAGGTACTGCAATTTCCCTTTAAAAATTCTAGAATCAAGTATATGCTTTACTTCATAGTGAGTTTGACACGCCACTACGAGGGGTCCGGGTGCCTTCTTAGGGGGAGGTCTTAAAGTGGATTCTCGAAAAGGTTTCAACAAGCTACAATGGAAGACAGGGTGAATTTTTCCTAAAAGCCTAGGGAGTTTTAATTCTACTGTGACCGGGTTGATGATCCTTCCGATGGGGAAAGGCCCCAAGAATTTCAGTCCTAATTTCTTACTGCGTAATTTAAGGCATAAATATTTAGTTGACAGATAAACCTTTTCCCCAACTTGGAATGTTCTTTGAGGGGCTCTCTTTTTATCTGCCTGCTTTTTATAAGTCTTGGAAGTCTTTTTTAAAGCAGCTTTCGTGGCTTTCCAAACCTCTTCCCACCCCCTCACCCATTGATCAAGTGTCTGAGAAGCAGAGGGCGCTTGAGGGTATTCAGGTATTGGGCTGAACTCTTTTCCTTAGCTACTCTGAAAGGCGTGAAGCCAGTGCTGCTGTGAACAGAGTTATTGTAAGCCACCTCTGCAAAAGGGAGGAGGTCGGTCCAGTTGGTTTGTTGGTAGGAAATATAACATCTGAGATATTGCTCTACCATCTTGTTAGCGGCTTCTGTGGCCCCATTAGTAGACGGGTGAAAAGCAGATGATAGACCTTGAGATGATCCAATTAATTTAAGAAACTTCCTCCAAAACCTCGCTGTGAACTGCACCCCCCTGTCCAAAATTATTCGCTTAGGGGCGCCATGCAGCCAGTAGATATGTTTCAGGAACAATTTAGTCCTTTGCAGGCGATGAAATGAGCCTGCTTCGCAAACAGGTCTATCACAGTCCAGATGACAGTATTTCATCTACTTTCAGGTAGGTCTACTATAACGTCCATAGCTATTTCTTCCCATGGTTGAGAAGGGTCTGCCACTGGCTGCAGTAACCCAGGGGTTTTCCCTGGAATTCTTTTCATGGTGGCACATACAGTACAACTCCTGACATAGTTTTTCACATGCCGTTTTAACCCCGGCCACCAAAACTGCCGGCGGATCAGATGTAGAGTTTTTAAATATCCAAAGTGTCCAGCCTGTTTTATTTCATGGCTGTGTTTGAGAGCGTTAAGACAGAGGGCTTCAGGCAAATACAGTTTCCCCCCCTTGTAAGCCAAACCATCCCTGCATGTTAGAGATGTTTGGTTGTCTTTGAACCATTGATCGGTGAGGAGCTCTTGTTTTATTTTCTTTGCCCCAGGGTCATCAGGATTAGGGGCCCTGCAAGGCGTGAGTTGAGCAGCAGTTTGTGGATTGGAGATAATTGCCTCGTTAACCTCTTCGCGTTTGCTTTTGTACTGGGGCAATCTCGATAGCACATCAGCTAGATAGTTTTTTCCTCCTGGTATGTAGTTTAGAGTGAAGTTGAAACGGTTAAAGTACTGCGCCCACTGTACTTGCTTTGGGGACAATTTGCAGGGAGTTTTCAGTGCTTCTAGAATTTTGTGATCTGTCCATACTTCAAAAGGTACCTTGCTCCCTTCTAGATAGTGCCTCCAGTTTAATAGCCCCCACCTAATTGCGAACGCCTCCTTCTCCCAGATTGCCCATCTCATTTCGCTTTCAGTAATTTTCTTTGAGGTGTAGGCGCAGGGTTGCAAGACCCCACTTTTGTTCTTTTGCAGTAATAAAGCTGCTCCCGATTTAGGGATTATGAGTTTGGCAGGCAGTGAGAAAGGTGGGACATGTCGACTCACCATTGGGTCGTTCTCTCCTTCCTCATCGCTGTCGAAAGAGGGTAGAGCGGGGGCGGTTCCAGCCTTAGTCCCGGCATCCTCCTGTGTGGGGGATGTGACTTGGGCAAGCGGTTCCTGTGTGATCCGGTTGGATTTCTCTCTTGTTGGCTGCTGGGCAGGTTTCTTTCTTGCTGTTGGTCCCGGTCTGTTCTGCTGTTGGGGGTAGGGAACTGGGCAGTTCGCTGCTCGATGTCCCTGCTGTCCGCATCGGAAGCACTGGATCGGCGGGCCTGCAGGTGGCCTGGGACTTTCAACGGCCGCAGCAGTTGGAGGTTTTTTTGGGGGTGGTTGCCATTTGGGTTGCTCTGGCCTCGACTCGGCTTCAGGTGGGGGAGGCTTCTTATAGCAGGCGAGCTGAACATCTAGCCTTACCGCTGTCTGGTACCATTCTTGCAGCTGATCAGGTACTGCTCGATAGATGCAGGCCTGAGAGAGGTGATCATCTAATCTTTCTTTGAAGTGATGGACTAGGGACTGCTCAGGCCACCTCTCTATCCGACTGGCTAACTTGCGAAACTCTCGTACGTACTCCAGGGCAGGCCTGCCGGCTTGTTTTATCTTATGGATTTGTTCTTCTGCTTTGAGGGCAATGGATGGGTCCTCAAATCTTTCTCTCAGTCCTAGGAGGAAGAGGTGGGGGTCCTCCAAATTGGGGGCTTGCTCATTATATAAATTATTCAGCCATTCGGATGCCTCTCCTTCTAAGCTGGACGCAATCACATCGACCATAGCGGTTGGGTCGGGGTAGAGATAGGCCCAGCGGTTCAAATGAGAGCGCATTTGGTTGAGAAAAAAAATCAGCTTCTCTGGGTCCCCATCAAAGGTTGCTCTGAAAGGTGGAGCAATCATTGGCTGCTGGGGCCCCCACTGTGGCGGTTGCATCCCAAGTTGCTGCTGGCCCCACCCTGGTTGCTGGATGGGTGGGGGTTGCTGCCATCCTCCCTGCTTTTGGCTTGCCGGAAGCTGTGTTGTCTTCAATTGCTGTAGGGCCCCCTGCGCCCTTGGAGGGGGTTGTTGCTGGATCTCCCTCATTTGCGGGCCCCTCAGCAATTGCTGAGGTTTCAGGGGTGGTGACCAACCTCCTTGCTGCGGTCATCCTCCCACCAGTTGCTGATCTCCTGGCTTCTGTATCACCCCAAGTTGCTGCAAGGCCTCTATTAGCTGCTGCAAGCTCAGAGGTTGCTGATTTTCTACCTGCGGGGACTGCCATACTCCCCATTGCTGCAGGGGGCCCAGACTGGGTGATCGATATGCACACCGGTCTGGGGATTGGCTGTCCCAGTGGCTGCCCATGCCCTCATCTCGCCGGCTGTGGTCGAGGCTTCGGGAGGGGTGGCAACTGGAGCTGTCTCTCTCTGTGGGGCTAGAGGCCCTGGCAGGGGACTTCAGGGGCTGGAGGGCTGTCTGATCTGCAGAGGAGGGGCTGGGGGCTTCTCTCAGCAGGAGTTGTTCTCTGTTTCTCATTTCTAGCTCTTCAAATTCTTCCACTGACTGACTACGAGCTGCAGACAGGTATTTCCACTCACCCGAGTCCTCAATGGCAGACGATCTGGTAACTCTCCACCGGTCTGGGGAATGCAATATGCGGGAATCCCTTTGTGGTAGCTCAACCTCATCTGCCTTTGAAGTCCTTGAGGGTGGCAAGGCCGTCTCGAGGCGTTTGAAGTCTCCACTGGGCTGGGCCCAATCTGACGACCAGATCAGCTCTCCTAGATGCTTGGGTTTCGCCCCCAGCTGGGAGGCCTGCAAAAGCTCCTTCTCCACCAGCTTGCTGGCTGTCGCTTCCCCCCCTGGGGTAGCAGCTGCTGCCGGGGTGTTGGCTTCAGGCAATTCCTCTTTCTCCATGATGAAATCTTCCCCGAATCTTTGTCAGCTTATCCCTCAAGTCTAGGGACAGCGACTGGGGCTCGGGACCCTTAGATAGTTCAGAAAGTTTGGAGATTTTGGCTTAATGTCATGGTTCCGACAGATGAAACTCTTCAAAGAACTTCGAGGCATTGTTTATCGTAAAGAATATTCACGTTGCATAGCATCGGCACGTACATAGTCAAAGCCAAAATCTGGATTCCCCTCCCCTTAGCACATAGTATCAAACACAATTCCCTCCGAAAAACATGTCTATGAATGATAAAGATATGTTAGCTATGCTTACAGGTTTTGAAATGGTTAAAAAGGTAAAATATTTGGGAGTTTACAGTACATTACAGCTACTAATGCTAAATTGTATAAGAATAATTATGAATCTTTATGGCTTAAGGTGCAAAAGGATTTAAATGATTGGAAAAAATTGCAATTATCTTTATTGGGGAGAATTTCGGCAGTAAAAATGAATATTCTCCCAAAGTTTCTTTTCTTGTTTCAAATTATCCCTATTTTAAAAAAAGATGCTAATTTGGAGGATAGGCAGAAGGGTATTAATAAGTTCATTTGGGCGGGCAAAAAGCCAAGAGTTAAGTTTAAGATTATGCAAGATATAAGGGAACGAGGAGGGCTTAAAGCCCCTAATTTAAAATTGTATTATGATGCGGTGGTTTTGACATGGATTAGTGATTGGTTAAATTTAACAAATAAGAATATACTTTCTCTTGAAGGATGGGATTTGTTATTTGGTTGGCAGGCATATTTAATTTATGATAAAAAGGTAGACACTAATTTCAAGGTTCATACTTTAAGGAGTGCTCTATTGAGAGTTTGGAAGAAATATTATTATAAATTAAATTATAAAATTCCTATTTGGGCATCTCCGGGACAGGTGATAGAGGGGATATCTAGGGGAGTTAACTTGGATAAAGTTTCCTATAAGGAATTACTTCGTCCGGTAGGACAAGACTGGCAACTTAAATCTTTAGTAGATTTGAAACAAGAA
>NW_015389536.1:101031-104539 GCF_001527695.2 Protobothrops mucrosquamatus
AACCCCCCATCCAATCAGAGCACAGCCAAACTCCTTAACCAATCAGAACACACCTCCACCCAATCAGAACACAGCCAAGCTCCCACCCAATCAGTTCAAACCCCACTGGCAGTTAAAAGGAAGAAACAGCTGCGATCACACACTACTCCTAGAAGCACGAAGCTGAAGACACCAGCCTGAAGATGACGAATGGGACTTCATCAAAATGTCGCCAAGACACTTCCAATTTTACGCGGGAGAAAACCCGAATAACCAAAGACCTACATATATATATATATGTTTTCCTTTCCATATCACTCTCATACCTGTCCCCTTTAGTCCTTTCCAATGCCGTTCCACATTTCTTTGTCCATAGCCGAGTACACGTCGCACCAACTCGTTTTCCAACGTCTCCCCCCCTCTCCGTCCCCTTTTTGATGGTACAGCTTCCTATTCTCTTATCTCCCCCCTTTTTTGATCCGATGTAATTATCATTGTGAATGCAATGATCAGGGGCTGTGGTCTTTTCCCTTTCTCCTTCCCAGTCAGCAGTCTGCCTCTCAGCACCCCCCCCTATTCCCTTTCCCCGTCTCCTTCCTGATGGTACAGCTTTTTCCTTTCTTATCCCCCCCCTGTTCAGGTCCGATGTGATTGCCATTACAGACGCGGAGGTCGGGGGTTGCAATTGCAATCCTCCCCTTTCTCTCCCGGCCGGTGTCTTCCGCCTGCCTATCACCACGCAGGCCGCTCAGCTTGCTCCGTTCCCCTCCCCAGTGCATTCGTGCTGGGGTCCGAAGTCCATGCGGCGAATGGATCGTCGTCTCCTGCCGAGTTGGGGGAGTGGCTCCCTCCTCCTCCTGATGGAGTGGGGGGTCCTGGGTTTCAGCTGGAACGGTCCATTGCCTTTGATCGATCCATGGGCTCCTATCCAGCCATACCGGGCTTCCTAGTTGTCTAGGGTGGTGCGTGCTGGTTGTTAGAGCATAATCTCCCCTTCCCATTCTGTGCGATGTCTCCTCAGTCTCCTGGGGATATTCACCCGTTCCGGGGGGTGGGGAGTCTTCAGGATGCCGCTCATGTTTCCCCAGGGTGTCAGTTGTTCGTTGGGAATGACACGGGGATTGGGGGGGTTTCTTTAGTGTTCTGTCAACTCGTACACATGATGGTTCCACAAGCTGTTTGCAATGGGGTGGAGGGTTGCCCATACACCAAGTTCTTAGAGATAGATGTGCTGGGCAAAGATCAATGTGGCGATTAATGGAATCATTGTTGGATAGCCATGCCTCCTTAAGTAGGCGGCCACCCTTTGTACCGTCACTGGCCAGAATCTGTGCATCCTCAAAATTAAACCGATGCCCAGTCTCTGCCATATGCGTCCATAACTGCGAGTATTGTTCCCCTCTTTTAATCGCTAATCTATGCTCCTGTATTCTAGTTTTCAACCTTTTAGAGGTCTCCCCGACATAGTTATTGGAGCAGTCTCTACAGTTAATTCTATAGATTACTGATGACTTTTCTATGTTGGGGAGCGGATCTTTTGGTCGCATAATGGCAGTATGTAGTGTCTGGGTGGGCTTGTGGGCTACTTTTACATTATAGGGTGCTAAGATTCTGGCCGTAGCCTCCGAAACATTGCAAATATAGGGGAGGGCAACAAGCGTCGTTCTTGGGGTAGGTTCCTCCGTGTGTGGGTTCCCTCGGGGTTCAGGCGGCACGCTGTGTCGCCTGATGAACCTCGTGGGATATCCATTAGGCTTAAACACACGGAAGAGATGATTCTTCTCTTCAATTCTAGCACTATCAGAGCTGCAGTGGGAGTCTACTCGTTTGAAGAGGGTTCTAAGAAAGCTGACTTTATGGGCCACCGGATGGTTACTTCTATAATGGAGCACCCTATCCATGCAGGTTGGTTTTCGGTATACCCTGGTGCTAAGGGTTCCATCCAGCTGACGGGTAACAAACACGTCTAAAAACGCTAGAGAGCCCCGGTTTTCTTCCTCGATCGTGAATTGGATATCCGGGTATACCGAATTCAATATGTCCATAAAGTCAGCTTTCCGATCCCTCTTGATGACAGTAAATGTGTCATCCACATAGCGGGCCCAAAACTTAGGTCGATGTTGGGCCATCGCTATGTGCTCCAATCGTTGTAGCACCACCTCCGCAACCACACTGGAAATTGGTGACCCCATGGGTGTACCTTTGGTTTGCTCGTATATGGTGCCCTGAAAGGTGAAGTAAGTCTTCAGGCACACCTCAACCAATTTAATGAGGTCCTCAGCACGGAGGGAGTCCTGCTGGTGCTTCAGGTTCTCCTGTTCTAAACAGTCTCTCAAGATTGAAATTGCAAGACTCTGAGGTATAGAGGTAAACAGCGAAACGATGTCAAAAGACACCATAAGCTCGTCTTCCTCCACCCTCAGGGTTTTAATCTTGCTGAGGAATTCCTCCGCTGATTTTACAGTGTAAATGCCATCATTGGCCAGGTAGGCGATGCGGTTGCTAAGCCACCTAGCTAATTCCGAGGTGGGACTCCCCCTGAAGGCCACGATGGGGCGGAGTGGGACGTTAGGTTTGTGTATTTTCGGGAGCCCATAGAATCTAGCTAAGGCTGTATCACTAGGGCGTATCCTTTTTAAAACGTACTCCTTTATCCTTCCGCCTCGTTTAAAGCCATCGAGGAGTTTATTGGTGTAATTTCTGAGTGTGACTCTAGGATCTTTCTCTACAACGCTGTAGGCCGTTCTATCATTCAAAAGGTCTAGCGCTTTGCTGTTATATACTTCCCTATCCAGAACGACTGTTGCCCTCCCCTTATCTGCCGAAACTATGGTGATGGAACTGTCCCTTTTAAGTTGCCCAAGGGCTTCCATTTCACCCCTAGACAGTGACTGGTAGTGCTTGTGGTTCATCAGGAGTCCTGTGACCTGCTGCCTAAGGGTATTTTTGATCTCTTCTTGTGCTCCCATACGATGCAAGGCAGGTTCAAGCGCTGCCACAAAATCTAATGTCTGGGCATCCATAAGATTATAGCCAACATCTCGTTGCAACAGGGAGAGTTGGGGCTGGGTCAATGTTCTACTGGAAAGATTACGTACCAGTCTATCGGGGAGGGAGGAGTTGGCGAAAGCAGGCCCCCGTAGGGTGTCCAACCTCCGTTGGAATACTCCCGTCATGCGCTGGTTCGTTCTTCTAGAAGTTGTCCGGATATGCTGGTTTAATGTGCGAAAATGCTGGTTCTCCAGGGTCACGTTACAATGCTCTCGATAGTCCTGGACCCACGCCTTCAAGCTGTTGATACGCCTGTGCTGTTCATTAACGAGCGCCCGTTACAGCATGAATAAACGAGATGATACCTCCCGCCTACCAGCCATTTGGAAACCCGCCCTTATTGGCAAACGAGTCCCTAACACAAAGAACGACACCAGACCCACACTCACGAAAACCACACAGGAGGTCACCACCACACATCCACGCAAAAAGCAAACCCAAACCCACACAGATGATGAGGCACGACCACAAACTAGAA
>NW_015389536.1:105607-123433 GCF_001527695.2 Protobothrops mucrosquamatus
CCCCCCAGGCCACTCTCATCCCCTTCCTCCCCTCCTTCTCCCTACCCCCGAGCTCACTGCTCACTCCTTCTTCCACGAGCGTCTCCGCCACGCCAACTCCTGACACTCCCCAAGTCACTCCCATCCCCTTCCTCCCCTCCTTCTCCCTACCCCCAGGCCTATCACCCACTCCTCCTCCTGTGGGCGTGTGCATGGCGGCTGCGTCTAGACCTCTACCCGGGCCATCCCGAGGGGTCACTGGTGGCATGGGATGCGCCCCAATGCACATCGTCCCCACCTCGCCATTCATTTCCATCCATAGCCCTGCCAATGTAGGGGGAGTGCTCCCTCCCTTACCCGTCCCTCCCTCCCTGGCGAGTCATTCACGCTCAGCGCGGCCGCAGGAGAACCCTGTCGCCCGCGCTCCCTATCCCTGCTTCTAACTCTCACTGCAGAGTCACTCCTCCCTTTCCTCTCTTCCCCTAACCAACTGTATCCAACGCGTTCCTCCACCCCCCGGGGGTGCATCCTAATCGTCCCACTATCAGGCTCGTGCTCTACCCTCCCCTTACCCCCACCACCCTCAGCCTTCTCCAATCCTTCATTCATTTCCATCCATGGCCCTGCCAATGTAGGGGGAGTGCTCCCTCCCTTACCCGTCCCTCCCTTCCTGGCGAGTCATTCACGCTCAGCGCGGCCGCAGGAGAGCCCTGTCGCCTGCGCTCCCTATCCCCGTTTCTAACTTTCACTGCAGAGTCACTCCTCCCTTTCCTCTCTTCCACTAACCATCCGTATCCAACGCGTTCCTCCACCCCCCAGGGCTGCATCCTAATCGTCCCATTATCAGGCTCGTGCTCTACCCTCCCCTTACCCCCACCACCCTCAGCCTTCTCCAATCCTTGGTTCGTGGGGGGGTGCACGATCACACCGGTGGTCACACCAGCAGCGTCCTGATGGTAATGGGCTGCCGCTACGGGGCGCGCCCCCACCGTCATGCCCATCGTCCCGTCTTCTCTTCCTTCATGTGGCGTTCTTTTCACAAGGGGAGCGCTCTCTCTCACCCACTCGCATCCCCCGTTTCCCGGGGCCGCACAATCGTCCTCCTCAATGTCCTCCGTGCTGGGGGGGGGATGGAACTAGCCAACCCCCAGCTCTCACACCCCTTCGCACACGCATCAGGGGAGCTGTTCCTGTGCAGGCCCCTCTGGGAGCGTGTGGACGCCCTGAAGTTGTACGTTGCTGTTCTCCTGCTTCCACGTGCCCCCCTTATGTTCTCCTTGATGCAGCCAATATTTAAATATTTAAACAATATTTATGATAGAGCAGTTTTGCTCAATGCCAGGAGGTGGGAAAGGCTAGCACGCCGTACGGCCAACTTCTGCAAATTGGCGTTCGTGCATGGCTGCATCAAGGAGAACCTCCCCCCCGTCTCGCTTAGAAGGAAGCCCACCGTGGACTCAGAAGAATGCCGCCAAGCACTCCGCCGCTTCCAGCATCGTACCATGCGAGCTCTAATTAATGACTTACACCGGCGTATTGGCGCCTTGAAGTGTGCCATTCGAAATCATCAGGAGCATTGCCGTGTGAAGCTTGTGAGTCAGCATTTCTCCGCGTTAGAGAGACACATCCGTCTTGCCTCTAAAAACACGAGCCGGCGGGCGACGGAGAGACTCTGGCGTAGGACTGAGAGGCTACGGGAGTTGAATGGTAGTAACGCTCCGGAGGTGTTGGTGCATAATTTATCAAGTAAGGCACTCACCGACCCCCAACTCGCCCTGCTGCGACGGGATGTGGGATTTAACTTGGAGGATGCTCGCACCTTGGACTTCGTGGCGGCTTTGGAACCGGCCATACATCGCATAGGGGTGGGGGAAGGGGTCAAAGATATGGTCAGGCAACAAGTAACGGGTCTGATTATGAACCACAAGGGGTACCGAGTGTTGTAAGCAAAAGAAATGGAGGCGCTTAACCAGCTTAGGAAGGATGAGTCCATACTCATAATGCCGGCTGATAAAGGGAGAGCGACGGTCGTTATGGACAAGGTGCAGTATGCTAGCAAGGCACTAGATCTGCTTGGGGATACCACGGCCTATAGGAGAGTAGACGGGGATCCCATGGTGGCCCTTATAAATCGCACTAACAAGGTGCTTAACACCTTCAAACGTGGCAAGAGGCTGGATGACATCACCCTGAAGAAACTACGCCCGGGCGACACGGCCATGGCTAGATTTTATGGATTACCTAAGGTTCACAAGGAGGGTGTCCCGCTCCGCCCTATCGTGGCATTTAGGGGCACCCCAACCGCGAACTTGGCCAAGTGGCTGAGTAACCGTATCAGCTACCTGGTGGAAGATAGCGTCACCACGGTCAAGTCTGCGGAGGATTTTCTTAGCAGGATTGAGTCTCTGAGGGTGGAGGATGACGAGGTGATCGTGTCGTTTGACGTCGTCTCCCTCTTCACCTCCATCCCACAGGACCTGGCCGTTCGGACGGTCAGCGTCCTTTTAGAACGCAGAGGTATGGGACAGCAGCAGGATTCCCTCTGTCCGCAGGACCTTGTGAACCTTTTAGAAATCTCCCTGAAAACGTATTTTACGTTTCAGGGCGCCACGTTTGAGCAGATCAAGGGCACCCCCATGGGATCACCGATCTCCAGTGTCATAGCTGAGGCCGTGCTGCAACAGCTGGAACACGTGGCGTTGGCCCAGTGCCATCCCAAGTTCTGGGCCCGCTACGTGGACGACACCTTTGCTGTCGTCAAGAAGAACAAAAAGGCTGCCTTTGTGGAGGCACTTAATTCGGTGTATGTGGATTTGCGGTTCACTGAGGAGGAGGAACATCAGGGCCAGCTGGCGTTCCTGGACGTTCTGGTACAACGCCAGCGTGACGGAACCTTGAGAACCAAGGTTTACCGCAAACCCACTCACGATAGGATTTTGCACCATGATAGCAACCATCCGGTGCCCCACAAGGCCAGCTGTGTCAGGACGCTCTTCAGGAGGGCTGACTCACATTGCAGCACGGCTAGGGCCTGCGCAGAGGAGAGGAAACATCTAGTGAAGGTGTGTAGGTGCAACGGATACCCCATGGGATTCATCAGACGCCACAGTATGCCAGGTGGACCTCGTATCAGACCCGGTGCCGATGAGCCCACAACCCAGATGACCCATGTCACCCTCCCTTACATTAACAACGTGTCAGAGGCCACGGCCCGTTTATTGGCACCGTATAAGGTGAGGGTGGCGCATAACCCCAACCAAACTCTGAGGTCCAAGGTGATGAGACCCAAAGACCACCTCCCCACCGTGGAGAAGTCGGGTGTCATCTATAAAATCAACTGCAGAGACTGCCCTGCCAACTACGTAGGAGAAACATCCCAAAGAATAAAAACTAGAGTGCATGAGCACCGGTTAGCGGTTAGGAGAGGGGAGCAGTACTCCCAAATAGTGGCACACATGGAGGAATCGGGGCACAGATTTGATTTTGAGAACGCACAGGTGGTTGCTATGGATAGTACAAAAGGGGGCCAGCTCTTGAAGGAAGGCTGGCTCTCCAACGAGGGGTCCATTAACCGCCATGTGGACCTGTGCCCGGCACATGCCACCCTACGAACTTGGTCCATGGGAGGTCGACCCCTGAACAAGAAGCCACCTGATGCCCTAGTGCACACCCCAGGGAGGAAGGCAGCGAGAGGTGCAAGCCCCGTGTGTGCCCGAGTGAGGAGCAACCGACCGCCACATAACCGCGTGGGGATGGAGAAGCAGATGGAAGGGCGTGTTAACAACGAGGGACGGGTTGAAGGTGGTTCAAGCGCCCCCTGCCACCCGATGGGAGGCCGTGCCATGGTGTCACCCCCCCGTTGAGCTCTGGAGACAGGAGGGAGTTGAAGAAGGAGGACTTGATACCCCCCCGCGACTTGACGGTTAACGGCAGCCGCGGGACCACCCCCTGGGGATCCCCCTGCCCTGCCAACATAAGGGGGGCACGTGGAAGCAGGAGAACAGCAACATACAACTTCAGGGCATCCACACGCTCCCAGAGGGGCCTGCACAGGAACAGCTCCCCTGATGCGTGTGCGAAGGGGTGTGAGAGCTGGGGGTTGGCTAGTTCCATCCCCCCCCAGCACGGGGGATGCGAGTGGGTGAGAGAGAGCGCTCCCCTTGTGAAAAGAACGCCACATGAAGGAAGAGAAGACGGGACGATGGGCATGACGGTGGGGGCGCGCCCCGTAGCGGCAGCCCGTTACCATCAGGACGCTGCTGGTGTGACCGCCGGTGTGATCGTGCACCCCCCCACGAACGAAGGATTGGAGAAGGCTGAGGGTGGTGGGGGTAAGGGGAGGGTAGAGCACGAGCCTGATAATGGGACGATTAGGATGCAGCCCCGGGGGGTGGAGGAACGCATTGGATACGGATGGTTAGTGGAAGAGAGGAAAGGGAGGAGTGACTCTGCAGTGAAAGTTAGAAACGGGGATAGGGAGCGCGGGCGACAGGGCTCTCCTGCGGCCGCGCTGAGCGTGAATGACTCGCCAGGAAGGAAGAGAAAGGTGGGTAAGGGAGGGAGCACTCCCCCTACATTGGCAGGGCCATGGATGGAAATGAATGAAGGATTGGAGAAGGCTGAGGGTGGTGGGGGTAAGGGGAGGGTAGAGCACGAGCCTGATAATGGGACGATTAGGATGCACCCCCGGGGGGTGGAGGAACGCGTTGGATACAGATGGTTAGGGGAAGAGAGGAAAGGGAGGAGTGACTCTGCAGTGAGAGTTAGAAGCGGGGATAGGGAGCGCGGGCGACAGGGTTCTCCTGCGGCCGCGCTGAGCGTGAATGACTCGCCAGGAAGGGAGGGACGGGTAAGGGAGGGAGCACTCCCCCTACATTGGCAGGGCTATGGATGGAAATGAATGGCGAGGTGGAGACGATGTGCGTTGGGGCGCATCCCATACCACCAGCGACCCCTCGGGATGGCCCGGGGAGAGGTCTAGACGCAGCCGCCACGCACACGCCCACGGAAGATCCTCACCCACTATCCGGACCCCCATCCCTCTTCCTCCCCTCCTTCCCCTACCCTCACTGAACCCCTCACAGTCCTCAACCGCACCGCCTCTGCGAGCACCTTCTTCCTCACTCGTCACTCGAGCCCCCATCCCTCTTCCTCCCCTCCTTCCCCTACTCTCACCGGACCCCCCGTGTTAGGATCTGGTGTGGCGGAGACGCTTGGCATGAATGAGACGGCTGAGGAGGTTACTAGAAACGAGAGGAGGGAGAAGGAGGTTGGAATGCGCGTGGTTAGGAAGGGACACATGTACGAGAGAGGAGGCACTCCCCTTACATCGGGAGTGCTACAAGTGGAAGTGAGTGGCGAGGGGGCGATGACGAGCATTGGGATGCGGTCCACACCGCCAGTGGCCGCCCCTTGGGATGGTTTGGGGGAAGAGCTGGATGCAGCCATCGCGCGCACGCCCATGGATGGAGGATCGAATGTTGGGGTTGGGGGTAGGAAGGAGGAGGATAGGGGGATGGGAGTCTGGGGGGGAGTGCGATTCAGTGGGGCTGAGGCACACGG
This sequence comes from Protobothrops mucrosquamatus, assembly GCF_001527695.2. Lineage (NCBI taxonomy): Eukaryota > Metazoa > Chordata > Lepidosauria > Squamata > Viperidae > Protobothrops > Protobothrops mucrosquamatus. The sequence goes on from NW_015389536.1 coordinate 111,149, forward strand.
TGTGAATAAGGTGGTAGAGGAGGTCACTGGAAACGAGAGAAAGGGGAAGGAAGTTGGAACACGTAGGGTTAATAAGAGAGATGGGGGTAATGGGCAACAAAGGGGTACCCTGGGCATAGAACTGAATCCCTCCCCGGTATACGAACAAGGAAGGGAAGGAGCAAAGGTGGGGAAGAGGGAAGCAGGGACATGTCAGCTGGCGATATGACAATCAGGAGCCGAAAGCAGGAGGATCGGTTGGGCCCAATCACGAGGTCTAGGAGTCGGGTGCAAAAGGCACCACTCCTATAAGTAGCCATCCCATCGACTGCTAATCACCCTGATGATGCTGGCAGGAAGCCGGCGAAAGCTAGGTGTTTTTAACTTTATTAAAACTTTTTATAGTTTTAACAACCTCCTGGTGGTCTCACAGTTTGTGGTTCCCGAATATGGATTTACCCAGGAGTCAACTTTTGGTTTTTAGGATTTTAAACAATATATATATATATGGAAGGGAGACAATAAGGATTTGGGGACCTGACATAAATAGACCAGGTGCTACAGACAGCAGCAGACCAGGGCCTACAGAAGGCAGCAGACCAGGTGCTGCGGACAGCAGCAGACCAGATGCTATGGACAGCAACAGACCAGGGCTGACAGACGGCTGCACACCAGGTGCTACGGACAGCAGTAGACCAAAAATCAAGATGGTGGCAACAGAGGAAGCATGCTCACATTGCGGGGAGAAAAGTTGCCAGTAAATTAAGACAAAATGGTAGGAGGAGAGGTCGAGAAGGAAAAATAGGTCATTGGAAAAAAAAAAGACTGGAGAAGGGAAAAGAAGAGGAAAAGACTCAAGAAACCAGGAGGAAAACACCAAGGGCAGCGGCCTACGGTGAACTTGCCTGCTGAGAGATGCCAAGCTGCAATGTTTTTTGGGCATGAGCACATACATGGAACATGTATTGCATACCACAATAGTGTCAGTCATCTGGTCCATGAGTATGTTGTTTGAAAATCCATCTTTTTGGTTGGTGGGTGTGCTTTGCTGTTAGTGTTCTGTCCCAGCCTATGTGAGTCCTTGTTGTACTCACAAGGAGAAATGGGGTTGCGCTACCAGGAAGGGATTCCCGCATGTCGTGTTCCCCAGACCGGTGGAGAATTACAAAATCGTTTGCCGCTGAGGACTCGGGTGAGTGGAAGTACCTGTTCGCAGCTCGTAGTCAGTCAGTAGAGAAGTTGGTGGAAAGGTTCGAGGAGCTAGAAATGAGAAGCAGAGAGCAACCTTCCTGTTCCTCATAAACCAGCGATCAGGATAATCGACGAGGCAGCCACCAACTTTTGCCAAGGGGAACCCCCAGCCCCTCCTTTGCAGATCAGGCAGCCTTCCTGCCCTTGAAGCCCCCTACCAGGGCCTCCAGCCCCGCAGAGAGGGACAGATCCAGTTGTCATCACTCCAAAAGCCCAGATCGCTGCTGGCGAGATAAGAGCCTGAGCTGTCACTGGGACACCCAATCCCCGGACCGACGTGCTTATTGACTACCCAGACAAGGCCCCATACAGCAATGGGGGATACCGCAGTCCCCGAGTATGCAGCAGCTGATGGAGGCCTTGAAACAACTTGGGGTGATGCAGATGCCAGGAGACCAGCAACCGGTGGGAGGACAGCAGCAGCAGTGGGGGTGGACGCTGCCCCCAAACGTACAGCAACCACTGAGGGGCCCGCAAACAATGGGGATCCACCAACAACCCCCTCCGGGACTGCAGGGGGGCCTACAGCAACTAAGGATGCCACAGCTCCATGCAGGCCAACAGCAGGGGGGATGGCAACAGCCCCCACCCTGGCAGCAACCATTGGGAGACCTACGGCAACTTGGGATGCCACAGCCACTGGCAATGCAACAATAGCCGGGGGGGGGTGGCAACAGCACCTGAACATGCAGCCACTGGGGATGCGGCAGCTGCTGGGGGGGGGGGCAGCAGCAGCAGCCAGGAGTGCAACATCCACAGTGGGGAGGCCAGCAAACATTGATTGCACCGCCTTTCAGAGCAACCTTCGATGGAGACCCAGAGAAGCTAACTTTTTTCCTCAACCAAGTGCGCTCTCATTTGAACCGCTGTGCCTATCTCTATCCAGACCCAGCCTCTATGGTCGACGTGATTGTGTCCAGCTTAGATGGAGAGGCATCCAAATGGCTGAACAATTTATATAACGGCTACTGAAAGTCCCAGGCCACCTGCACGCCTACCGATTAAGTGTTTCCGATGCAGACAGCAGGGACATCGAGCAGCGAACTGCCCAGTCCCCTACCCCCAATAGCAGAGTAGACCAGGACCAACAGCGAGAAAGAAACCAGCCCAGCAGCCAACGAGAGAGAAATCCAACTGGATCACACAGGAACCTGTTGCCCAAGTCACGTCCCCCACACAGGAGGATGCCGGGACTCAGGCTCAACCTGCCGCTGCTCTACCCTCTTATGACAGCGACAACGGAGAGAACGACCCAATGGTGAGTCAACACATCCCACCTTTCTCACTACCTGACAAACTCATAATCCCCAAGACGGGGGCACAGGTAGATTTAAAAGTGCTAGTCGATTCTGGATGCTCCCGATGCGTTATTAGCTTGCCATTTGCCATGAAAATGGGCATACAAGCAAAGCTGCTCTCCAAACCCGTGAGGTTTGAGCAAGCCGATGGCTCCCTGATGGGAGGGACTTTAGTCACGCAATTAACTGAGCCCCTACGCTTAGAAAAAGGTGAGCACTGGGAGTTCATTCGCTTCCTGGTGGCTCCAAAAATGACTGAGGCTATGATCCTAGGATTAGCCTGCTTGGACAAATGGAAGCCATTTATCTGGTGGGAGAAGATAATGAGAACTGTGAGGCTACCTATAGGGCCCAAGCCCCCCATTGATTCAACGGACGTTACAGGAAAGTTTTTCCCACCCAATGAGCGAGCGCACATGGCTGCCTCACCGCAACCAGGCGAGCCACTCATCTCCAGCGAGTACCAGGACCTAGCGGAGGCATTTAGTGAGAAAGAATGCGATGCCCTGCCTCCCCACCAACCCAATGATTGCTCCATTGAACTGTTGCCAGGAGCCAAACTCCCACAACTGAGAATGTATGCCATGTCCACTCTCGAAATGGAGGAGATGCAGCGATACATGGACAAAAACCTAGCAAGGGGATTCATTGAATGGGCCAAGTCTGCTGTGGGAGCCCCTGTGTTGTTTAAAGAAAAAAAAGATGGGTCTCTTCGTCTCTGCATGGATTATAAATCTCTGAACGCAGTGAGTGTGGAAAATAAATACCCCCTCCCCCTCCTGAAGGACTTACTAACCCACCTGGCTAAGGGGAGTGTCTTCATTAAATTAGACCTGAGAGAGGCATATTACCGGGTGAGAATAGAGGAGGGAGATGAGTGGAAGACTGCTTTCAACTGTCCCATGGGGAGCTATCAATTAAAAGTCATGCCATTTGGACTACAAAGGCCCCCAGCTGTATTCATGCAGCTGATTAATGAGGTCCTACATGATCATTTATACAAAGGGGTTCTGGTGTATCTTGATGACATCCTGATATACAGCACGAATATGACTGATCATGTAAAACTAGTGAGAGAAGTGTTAAACTATTGAATGCCAGGCTTTACGTCAAACTGTCAAAATGTGAATTTCTCCAGACCTGATTGGATTATCTTGGCTATAGAATTTCCAACGATGGCATTGAAATGGACCCGACCAAAGTGAAAGCCGTAATTGAATGGTAGCCCCCAAAGACTCGCAAACAGCTCCAGAGCTTCCTAGGTTTCGCCAACTTCTACTGCCAATTCATCCCCTTCTTTGCCAAGATTGCCCTACCCCTTATGGAACTACTCAAAACAGGGAAAGGGGGAGGGAAGCCGCGACCGGGCCAACCACTAGCATGGACTATGAGCTGTCAAACCGCTTTTGAGAATTTAAAAAGTCTATTTGCTGTTGAACCGGTCCTAAAGCACCCCTGCCCAGGGGAGCCCTTTGTAATTCAAGCTGATGCCAGCGATGTGGCCGTCAGAGCTGTATTACTGCAAAAGAACCAAAGTGGGACCTTACAGCCCTGCGCCTACACCTCAAAAAAATTCACTGAGAGCGAGAGGAGGTGGGCTGTGTGGGAAAAGGAGGCTTTCACAATCCTCTGGTCTCTATTAAACTGGAGGCTCAGTCTCGCTGAACACATCAGCGTAAGTTGCCAGTTCAGAGGGTAGGGAGACCCCTGGGGGACTCACCACCTGGCCGGCACAGACTTGGTGGGTGTGGTCCACACACTGTAAACTCGAAAAGGTGACCAAATTTTGGGACCAATAAATCTGCAGGTCATGTGTCCGAAGCCACGCCAATCCCAAGACCACAGGGAAATGTAGGTCGGAGGTTATGTAAAACTGAATAGCCTCCTCATGTGAGCTGATGGCCATAACCAACAGTTGTGTGGCGGCCCTAATTGGCCCAGACAAGAGCACTCGGCCATCAATAGTCTCTACTAACAGAGGCGGTTCAACCAGGCATTGGGGAACCGCCCATTTGGCCACAAATGCTGCATCCATAAAGTTTGTGGTGGCCTCAGAGTCGACCAAGGCATGTACTGGAATCCCCTGTGGCTTTCTGGGGAGGATCAAGCATGCCGTCAGTATCAAGTGCTGTTGGGGTCCGAGGGCAGCATCCAAGGGACGTCATTTGGTGTTGGGGGAAGCCTGACCCAAAATGTCTTTTAGATCAGGCTCCTGGCGTTTCCCAACAAATGAGGTTGTTTTTGCGGGGCAGGCTCAGTAGCTGATGCCCCTCGTCGCTTTTTGGGGCAGAAGGTGGCCAAATGCCCAGGGTCCCCACAGTAGAAACACAACCCCCCCGAAGGTCATCTATTAATTTCTGCCACCAATAGGCGAGGTCTGGCAGCACCTAACTCCATAGGCTCCTCCCACAGAACCAGAGTCTCATGCACAACCGGAGCTGCCCGGGTCTCTGGGGTGGCACGACAACTCCTACGCTGCTGTAGCCAAGCGTCGATCTGCAAACAGAGATGGATCAACCCATTGAGAGTCGGGGGAACATCAACACGGGCCAGTTCATCTAACAGCTCCTCCGACAAGCCATCCTGGAAAGCGTCCATGAGTGCAGCTTCTTTCCATGCTGAATCCTGTCTAAGCAGCCGAAACTCACTGATATATCCCTGTAAAGGGCGTCGGCCCTGCCTCAGAGCTTTCAGGCATCGTGTCGCGGTCTGCATCTTTTTTTAAAAAAACAAGTTTTATTGTTTTTTTCTTTTTACAAACAAGTGCTTAGGAAACAATGTGATGACAGGGTAATCAATTATCCAAGAGCAAAATCATACATTTGTAATTCAAATTAGATCATTAAAAACTCCCTCTCTATTCCCTCAAATAATATATTATATTCAAATTAATGTATTTCAATACAGTTGTCAATCAAAACAATCATCAATAACATTTCATCTATATGAGTCCAAATCCTGTATTAAGCTTTACTATTTTCAATTACCATATTCTGTTTCGCTACAATAAAAATGTTATTAACACTTCAGGTGTCTCTCCATTCCCTTTTTCCTTAACATAGTCAGTAATCATTTATTAACATCATTTCTTCTTTTTTCAAAAATCCCTCTTATTCTTCTTTCATTACCAAATAACTATCCTTTCTAACAACAAAAATATTATTCCAAAAAATACATTTCTACTCTATTTTTTAAATCTATACTCTATCAGTCAATCAATATCTTTATCAAACTCCTTTAACCCCCAGCCAGAATTGCTATAGCCACAACAAACATGTTAATACACAAACAAACATCTTCTTACTAAGTTCAAATATTTAATTAATCTTTATTCAATCTAATGTCTTATTCACCTATCTTAAACCATAAATCAATCCGTATCTAGAAAGCCTTTTAAACGCATTATGTAGAGTTTTGGATCACACTCTTAAATCTTATTCTAGCTTTCTTTTTATGCCAAGTAGGTTTCCATAACAGAGCCTCAATATCAACAAATAAGTCTCTCATTGTGCCTTGTATCATTTGGGTCAAAAAAGAGCGTCCCCTCCTCTGTTTTGAAGACCTGACTCCTTTGTAGATAGTCCCTTGTTGTTTTAGAGATTCAAGTCTCGACATTTGGATCTGTTGAGTAGAACACTCAATTATATCCAATTTTGTAGTTAGTAGTTGATTATCCAAGTTATCCTGATTCTCAATTAGTTGTATTTGTACATCCATTTCTGTTGGTTTTGAGATTGTGAGTGATTTAATTACAGTCAGTTTTTGTTCATCAGAAATCTCATTAGGTTGTGTATAGAATGAAGTAGAATCTTCTTTAATGTTGATTGGTTCCGCTTCTGTTGTTTTTTGGTCTGTAGAATGTTCAGATAGAATCTGGAGGTCAGTTTGTAGGTTCAAAGTAAAATTTCTGTTTTTCATTTCTGTAGTACTCTCTTTTATTTGTAAACGTATTTGCTCAGTGGCTTCATAAATTTTTTCCAATATCAGTTTACAGTTGAGTTGTGAATAGGGTTTCTCCATTTTGATAGTGATTAGAAACAGTCCTGTTATCTTTTAGTGGAGGCTTATTCAAAAAAAACATTTAACCAGTGTCCACCCCCACAAATACAGCTGTTGAATTTCTTTGTCTTTTCCCTTTTATGGTGATCTGAAGGTCAAGCCAGTCTCAACATCAAACAGGGAAAAAAGACAGTTGCAATTTTAACTTGCTGCACAAGGTATCCTCAGTAGACTGTAAAATCTCTTCCCAGACACCAAAATATCGTTAACAAGATCAGAAAAGGAAGAAAGAAAAAAAAATATTCTTCACATGTAGACTAAATCCAGTAATAAGTTCAATAATAGAAATTTTTTCAAGACCCCAAAGTAGATAGAAAAGTAAAGAATACAATTAAAGTTAATTTTCAGTCCATTTAAGCTTCTTTTCCCACACTCACAAATGCCGCTTTCTTAAAGCAGGGAAATAGTTCCAAACATGCTTTTTACAGGAAGCAAAAAAGAAAAGAGGACTAAGAGAGGGGGAAAAATCTCACCCGGATCAACCACAGTGGTTCTTGCGCTTAGATGTTCTTCTGACTTCTGGTTACAGCAGCAACATGATCGGCCATTTTACTGGCCGATCTTTCCTCCGTCGGCCCTAAGGAGCATTCTTGGACCGCGGAAGGAGCTGCCGCCCTTCCACAGTCAATGAGGGCCTCCTCAACGGTAGTTGCCCCTCCAGGGCGACTTTTCAACCCGATTAAGGGTCTACCAGCAGAGAGAAAGCAGCCGGCGAAGAGAGCAGTCTCTCCGCACGGCTGCAGACGCCGCAATCTGGAACCGGAAGTCGCGGTCTGCATCTTAATGGGGTCCTCATACATAAGACGCATGTAGTCACAAAAACCCCCAAAATTATCCATCAACGAACTAGGTTGGACTAGCAGGGGTGTTGCCCAACGAGCTGCAGCACCAGAGAGGAGGCTGATGATAAACCCCACTTTATCTCGGTCAGTGGGGAAGTCAGCCGCTCTCAGGCTGATAAAGAGCTGGCATTGACCCCAAAAAGCTGGAAACATCTCCAGAGTGCCATCAAATTTGTCAGGCACTGCGACTGGACACTTCTGTCGGGGTTGTGGAGCAGCAGGAGCAATGGCTTGAAGCTGAGCAACTTGAGCTGCCAGCAAAGCCAGCTGCTGGGAGAGCTGCGCATTCTCTGCATGTAACTGGTCCATGGTAGTAGGGGGTAGGAGGCCGAAGGGAAACTTTTCTGTCCCAGCCTACGTGAGTCCTTGTTATACTCACAAGGAGAAACCCCTCTTCCAAGAAACAGGCAGGAACCGCAAGAAAAAAACAATCCCTTTTATTTTCACAGACCTGAGTCAATGTCCAAGGCAAACAAACACAGTCCACGGAAACTCGATCCTCAGCACGAATGGTTGCCTTCAGCAACAAGCACCTCCCACACCTTCCCCTTTTATAATTCAGCCAAGGCTTCCTAATGCCTTCTCCTTTGCCTTTGGAGCCGCCCCATTGCATTCCTCTGTCCCACTCACTTCTCCTGTCTGCGCATTCGTGCATCCGGGATTTGTCCCAGCTGTTCCTCATCGCTGTCCAACTCAGGCTCCCAGCATAGCTGTGTCTCAGCCCGAGCACGAGTAGAGGGGCCAGGCTCCTCGTCCGACCGTAAGTCTTGGAGCTCCTCAGAGCCTTCCTCTGACTCTAATGTCACTCCAGGCCCCTCCTCCTCATCTGAGTCCTCAGACTCAGCTGCCGGATCCACTGGCTGGCGAGGAATCACAACAGTTAGCCTTTTTTCTAGCTTCTCTGTTCTGGGTAATTATGCCTATTTTTTCTCTCCTTTTCTGCCTGTTTGTGCTTGTTTTTCTGCCTTGCTATTTTGGTTTAGATAAGTATTGTGGTATGCAATACATTTTCCATGTATGTGCTCATGCCCAAAGAACACCCAAACTATACATGCATTAGATGAAAACTATGTGAACTGCTACAGGAAAAAGTAAAACTGAGCAATCGATTTCTCCTCCTAGATGGAAACACGCAGACCCACAACCTCCCCCTCAAAAAAACCATGCAGACACCTAGCAAGGAAACAACTTCAAACATCCCTAAAAAAGTCACTTCAAACATCCCTAAAAAAGTCACATCAACAAACACACCAGAGATAAACAGAAAAGCACCCCAGAATGCAGCCCCCCCCAAAAAAGAAAGTGAGTGTTGGTAATAGGAGATTCTATCCTCAAAGGAACGGAATGAGCCATCTGCAGACCAGACATACAATCCAGGGAGGAATGTTGTCTCCCTGGAGCAAAAATCAAAGATGTGGCAGAGAAGCTAACCAAAATAATTAGGCCTAGAGATTACTAACCCTTCCTCCTCCTCCATATTGGGATGAATGACATAACAACCTGAGTACAATAGTGAGAGACTACAAACAACTAGGCAACAAAGTTAAAAACCTAGGAGCACAAGTAGTGTTCTCATCAGTGCTCCCAATGAAAGGCCAACACCCATTGAGGGAAAGAAGAATTCTAGAAATAAACCATTGGCTAAAGGGTTGGTGTTGCTAAGAAAACTTTGGTTTCCTGGATCATGGACTGCATTTCCTTCACGAAGGACTCTTGGCAAGGGATGGGCTGCACCTCATGAAAAAGGAAAAATGTACTTGGAAAAAAACTGGTCCAACTCATCATGAGGGCTTTAAACTAAAATTGAGGGGGGAGGGTGACCAATCTTCAGAATCTCTAGAACCCAAAACCAATCATAAATTCCAAGAAAACAAATCAAACAATGAGGTGGGCAGAGATGAGAAAAAAGAAAAACTCAAACAACATTCAGGAGATGCAAGAAACATACCCACGGACAGGAATAAAAGTCTTAAATGCTTATATACAAATGCTCAAAATGTCATGGTTCCAATAAATGAAGCTGGTCAAAAGAACTTCAAGGCGAAAAATTCGTCCTTGAGAACATTTTATTTGGAAACAAGATATCGATGTCAAGGTTCTGACTAATGAAACACTTCAAAGAACTTCCAGGCATTGTTTATCCTAAAAAGCCTTTATTCCTGTGTAACAGAGTGTCGGCACAGCATGGATGGATGCCAAGATCTGAAATCTCCACCCCAGACCAGTTATTTTGTTGCATTTCCCCTCCCTCTTTTGCTGTCATAAGTCACGTTCTCCAACCAGCCTGGGGGGCAAAGGTTCACTTCCTTCTTGAAGCCCGCGTAATTAATCTCTTCACATTCTTTCTCCACCCCTCCCAGCCTCATCTGAATTAACTCTAAAAGTACCAGACAGTTCTTCATATTTTGTCAAAGCAACAATATTCAATATTAGCAGCGTTGACATCCAGCCCCCCTTACAAAAAGGATAGGTCCTGTATATGAACAAAAGCATATGTCAGGGATTATTTCTTGGTTTGTTGGGGTTTTTCTCATGAAACATTTTGATGAGCCGGTCAGCCTTCACATCGCTAGATTTCACCCAAGTAGCTTCGGACAGCAAGTACCCCTTCCATTGTACTAGGTACTGTAATTTCCCTTTAAAAATTCTAGATAACTGATAAAGTTATAAAACAGGTTTAGTAGTAATAGAAATTTAAAATAGAAATGGAATATTTAAACGTATCATGTTAATTGAGGGAAATAGAGAGGGGATAGTGAAATGTATTGAGTTGAGTTGTCTATATATGTCTTTACTTTTGAATGTTTGACCACCCAACCACCACGGTGGGTCCTGAGTACTTTTTCTTAAGAATTTAAAAAAACCAATAAAATGTGTTAAAAAAAAATTCTAGAGTCAAGAATACGTTTCACTTCATGGTGAGTCTGACCCGCTACTACGAGGGGCCCAGGTGCCTTCTTAGGGGGAGGCTTTAAGGTGGAGCCCCGACAAGGTTTTAACAAGCTGCAATGGAAGACAGGGTGAATTCTACTGTGACTGAGTTGATGATCCTTATGATGGGAAAAGGCCCCAAGAATTTTGGTCCCAATTTCTTGCTGGGCAATTTGAGGCGTAAATATTTAGTTGACAGATAAACCTTTTCCCCAACTTGGAATGTTCTTTGGGGAGCCCTCTTTTTATCAGCCTGCTTTTTATAGGTTTCAAAAATCTTTTTTAAAGCAGTTTTCATGTTTCTCCAAACTTCTTCCCACCTCCTCACCCATTGGTCAAGTGTCTGGGAAGCGAAGGGCACCTGAGGGTATTCAGGTATTGGGCTGAACTCTTTTCCTGTGGCCACTCTGAAAGGTGTGTAGCCGGTACTGCTGTGCACAGAATTATTGTACGCCACCTCCGCGAAAGGGAGGAGGTCAGTCCAGTTTGTCTGTTGGTAGGAAATATTATTATTATTATTATTATTACTTTAATTTATACCCCGCCCTTCTCCCGAGGGACTCAGGGCGGCTTACAGGTGAGTAAAAACGGAGCTATACAATAAATATCTAAAAGCCAAATTAAAATATATATTAGATAACCTGTATTAGAAAAATTATAAAATCCCTTTAAAATCCCTATAAAATCCCCCCCTAGGCCAATCCCGCTTGATGGAAAAGCCATGNAAGGGGAGCCCCATGTAGAGAGCATTGCAGTAGTCCAGGCGGGAGGTGACGAGAGCCTGAGTGACTGTGCGCAAGGCGTCCCGGTCCAGAAAAGGCCGCAACTGGTGTATCAGGCGAACCTGATAAAACGCCCCCCTGGTCACGGCCGACAAGTGATCTTCCAATGTCAGCCGTGAATCCAGGAGGACTCCCAAGTTGCTCCACCATTTTGTTAGCAGATACTGCAGCCCCATTAGTGGCTGGATGAAAAGCAGATGATAAACCTTGAGATGATCGGAACTTCCAGTGTGCAGGCGACCTCGTCGGACGCAGCCGACAGCTGCCTCCCGCCTGTTTTCGCGTAAAAGCCGTTTTGACAGCAAGTATCAGCTGTCAAACGGCTTGATACCTTTCCCCCGGGCATAGGGGGATCGGCGAGCTGCCCAGGGTAGGAGTTGAGTTCCCGAGTCGTCCTATGTGGACGATGTAGGTTAGAACTCCTCCGGAGCCCCGAGGATTCTCCGCGATCCAGGACGCCTTCGCTTCGGCGAAGCTAGAAGCCGCCGCCACCGCTGCAACTTAAATTGAACTGTGAGTTATTGTATGTAGACAAACCGACCCTGGAAGTTTGCTTTCTATTTTGGATTTTACTCTAACTTGGAATATCTTGATCTTCCCTATACTTGGGGTGGACTGAGTGAAAGTGAACTTAAAATGGCGCAGGAATGAAACTTTTTAGCAAGAAGAAATGAAAGTGATTTGGATTTCCGGTCCGGAACTTTTGCTACTTTTAATACTTTCACTACTTGCTTTGGACTAATTGTTAAAAAGATTTTTACATAGTTTGAAATTTTAAATTGCTAATATGGCTTCGAGAAGAGTGGTGCCTACAACTTCAAAATTAATTACATCTCCGACTCCCCAGCCGCTCCAACAAATTTCTAAGCCGGCTTCCCACCCGCCACCCTTACCGCCATCTTCCTCACCTCCACCGCCCCCTGGTAAAGACGTACAGGATTTAGTGACTGAAAGTATTAAGCAAATGACAGAGATGTTACAAAAAATGGATGCTAAAATTGAGAATAAGATTGATCAAGTAATACAGCAACAACAAGAATTATTACAGAAACATGAGGGCTTCCGTTTGAACATGACAACTGCTTTCCAAGGTTTGGCTGAATATGTGGATGGGGTGGCAGAAAGGGTGGAGGAAAACGAACA
>NW_015389536.1:125374-132231 GCF_001527695.2 Protobothrops mucrosquamatus
TTCTCCCACAGCTGTTTCTTTTAGGTATTGTGCAAGATTTAGATGCAAAAGAAATAAATTTGATGCTTTATTGTTTAACTGCTGCTCGTTTGCTGATAGCCCAAAATTGGAAGAGCCCAATTCTGCCTACAATGGAAGACTGGAGATTGAAAGTTTCGAATCTTGCTGAAATGGCAAAGATTTCGGCTTATTTGAAGAACTACTCGAATGAACAATTTTTATCAATATGGAGAAGATGGATTGTTTATATTCAAAAGAAGCATAGAGTGGTAGAATATAACTTAGGTTTTTAGATTTTTTTTTTTATTTCGTTTATTCTTTCTATCTTTTCATGTAGATTAAGATATTTTGTGGAGTTAGGGATATTAGTATTTGTTTATTTATATATGAATATTATCCTGGGATTAGGTTTGGGAAGTCCGGGGTGGGGTGGGGGATTTTACTTGTTTTTGTGTTTATCTATGTTTATGATTGTTTTTTATGATGAAAAAATAATAAAATTTCTTTGGATAAACCTTGAGATGATCCAATTAATTTAAGAAAACTCCTCCAAAACTTCACTGTGAACTGCATCTCCCTGTCCGAAATTATTTGCTTAGGGGCGCCATGCAGCCGGAAGATATGTTTCAGGAACAATTTGGTCAGTCGTTGGGCAGATGGGAGTCCTTTGCAGGCAATGAAATCAGCCTGCTTCGAGAACAGGTCTATCACAGTCCATATGACAGTATTTCCTCTACTTTCAGGTAGGTCTACTATAAAGTCCATAGCTATTTCTTCCCATGGTTGAGAAGGGTCTGCCACTTGCTACAGTAACCCAGGGGTTTTCCCTGGGATTCCTTTCATTGTGGCACATACAGTACAACATTTTACATAGTTTTCCACATCCCGTTTCAGCCCTGGCCACCAAAATTGCCAGCGGGTGAGGTGGAGGGTTTTTAAATATCCAAAGTGTCCAGCCTGTTTAACATCATGGCTGTGTTTGAAAGCATTAAGACAGAGGGTTTCAGGCAAATACAGTTTCCTCCCTTCGTAGGCCAAGCCATCCCTGCACGTTAGGGAGGTTTGATTATCTTTGAACCATTGATTGGTGAGGAGCTCTTGTTTTATTTTCTTCACCCCAGGGTCGTCAGGATTAGGGACTCTTCGAGGCGTGAGTTGAGCGCCAGTTTGTGGACTGGAGATAATTGCCTCATTAACCTCTTCGTGTTCGCTTATGTACTGGGGCAATCTTGATAGCGCATCAGCTAGGACGTTTTTTCCTCCCTGTATGTAATTTAGAGTGAAGTTGAAATGGTTAAAGTACTGTGTCCACCGTACTTGCTTTGGGGACAATTTGCGGGGAGTTTTCAGTGCCTCTAGGTTTTTGTGATCTGTCCATACTTCAAAAGGCACCTTGCTCCCTTCTAGATAGTGTCGCCAGTTTAACAGCCCCCACCTAATAGCGAAGTCCTCTTTCTCTCAGATTGCCCATCTCCGCTCACTTTCAGTAAATTTTTTAGAGGTGTAGGCACAGGGTTGCAGGACCCCACTTTTGTTCTTTTGCAGTAATACAGCTCCAACTGCCACATCACTGGGATCGGCTTGAATTACAAAGGGCTCCCCTGGGCAGGGGTGCTTTAGGACCGGTTCAGAAGCAAATAGTCTCTTTAAATTCTCAAAAGCTGTTTGACAGCCCATCGTCCATGCTAGTGGTTGACCCGGTCGCGGCTTCCCTCCTCTTTTGCCTGTTTTGAGTAGTTCTGTAAGGGGTAGGGCAATCTCGGCAAAAGAGGGGATGAATTGACGATAGAAGTTGGCAAAACCTAGAAAGCTCTGGAGCTGTTTGCGAGTTTTTGGGGGTTGCCATTCGATTATAGCTTTCACCTTGGCTGGATCCATTTCAATGCCATCGTTGGAAATTCTGTAGCCAAGATAATCTAATTGGGTCTGGTGAAATTCACATTTTGACAATTTGGCATAAAGCTTGGCATTCAATAGTTTCTTTAACACTTCTCTCACCAGCTTTATGTGATCAGTCATATTCGTGCTGTATATCAGGATATCATCAAGATACACCCAAACCCCTTTGTACAAGTGATCATGTAGGACCTCATTAATCAACTGCATGAATACGGCTGGGGCCCCCTGTAGTCCAAACGGCATGATTTTGAACTGATAGCTCCCCATAGGACAGTTGAAGGCAGTTTTTCACTCGTCTCCCTCTTTTATTCTCACCCGGTAATATGCCTCTCTCAGGTCTAATTTAGTGAAGACACTCCCCTTAGCCAGGTGGGTTAGTAAGTCCTTCAGGAGGGGGAGGGGGTATTTATTTTCCACACTCACTGCGTTCAGAGATTTATAATCCACGCAGAGACGAAGAGACCCATCTTTTTTTTCTTTAAACAACACAGGGGCTCCCACAGCAGACTTGGCCCATTCAATGAATCCCCTTGCTAGATGGGTTAATAAGTCCTTTAGGAGGGGGAGGGGGTATTTGTTTTCCACACTCACAGCGTTGAGACCCTTATAGTCTACGCAGAGACGAAGAGACCCATCTTTTTTTTCTTTGAACAACACAGGGGGTCCCACGGTAGATTTGGCCCGTTCAATGAACCCCCTTGCTAGGTTTTTGTTCACATATCATTGCATCTCCTCCATTTCGAGGGGGGACATAGCGTACATTCTCAGTCGTGGGAGTTTGGCTCCTGGCACCAGTTCGATAGAGCCGTCATTAGGTCTGTGAGGGGGCAGGGCATCGCATTATTTTCACTAAATGCCTCTGCTAGGTCCCGGTATTTGTTGGGAATGAGTGGTTCACCTGGCGGTGGTGAGGCAGCCATGTGCGCTTGCTCATTGGGTGGCCTAAGGTGTCCCGCAACATCGGTTGAATCAGCGGGTGGTTTAGGCCCTATAGGTAGTCTCACAGTTCTCATTCCTTTCTCCCACCACATAAACGGCTTCCATTTGTCCAACCAGGCTAATCCTAGGATCACAGCCTCAGTCATTTTTGGAGCCACTAGGAAATGAATAAACTTCCAGTGCTCACCTATTTCTAGGCGTAGGGGCTCGGTTAATTGTGTGACAAGAGTCCCTCCCATCAGGGAGCCATCGGCTTGCTCAAACCTCACAGGTTTGGAGAGCTATTTTGCCCGTATGCCCATTTTCATGGCAAACGGCAGACTAATAATACATCAGGTGCATCTAGAATTGCCTAGCACGTTTAAGTCCATTTGTGCCCCAGACTTAGGGATTATAAGTTTGGCAGGGAGTGAAAAAGGCAGGACTTGTCGACTCACCATCGGGTCGTTCTCTCCTTCGTCGTCGCTGTCAAAGGAGGGTAGAGCAGGGGTGGGTCCACCCAAAGTCCCGGCGTCCTCCTGTGTGGGGGGTGTAATCTGGGCAACAGGTTCTTGCGTGACCCGGTTGGATTTTTCTCTCGTTAGCCGCTGGGAAGGTTTCCTTCTCGTTGCTGGTTCCAGTCTGCTCTGTAGTCGGGGGTAGGGGACTGGACAGTTTGCTGCTTGATGTCCCTCCTGTCCGCACTGGAAACACTTGCTTGACGGGCCTGCAGGTGGCCTGGATCTGTCAGCCATCGCAGTAGTTGGAGGTTTTTGTGAGGTTGATTGCTGTTTGGGTTGCTCTGGCTGCTGCTTGGATTCAGGTGGGGGAGGCTTCTTATAATGGGCGAGCTGAACGTCTAGCTTCACTGCTGCCTGGTACCATTCTTGCAGCTGATCAGGTACTGGTCGATAGATGCAGGCCTGAGAGAGGTGATCGTCTAATCCCTCAATGAAGTGATGGATTAGGGATTGTTCAGGCCACCCCTCTATTCGACCTGCTATCTTGCAAAATTCTCACACGTACTCCAGGGCAGGCCTGCCGGCTTGTTTTATTTTGTGGATTTGTTCTCCTGCTTTGAGACCAATAGATGGGTCCTCAAATCTTTCTCTCAGCCCTAGGAGGAAGAGGTGGGGGTCCTCCAATTCGGGGGCTTGGTCATTATATAAATTGTTCAGCCATTCGGATGCTTCTCTTTCTAGGCTGGATGCTATCACATTGACCATGGCACCTGGGTCTGGGTAGAGATAAGCCCAGCAGTTCAAATGAAAGCGTACTTGGTTGAGGAAGAAAATCAGTTTCCCCGGGTCCCCATCAAAGGTTGCTCTGAAAGGGGGTGCAATTATAGCCTGTTGGGGTCCCCACTGTGGCTGTTGCTGCTGGCCCCATCCTGGATGCTGGTTCAAGCCCAGGGGTTGCACGTTCAGGGGCTGTGGATTATAAACACACTGAACTACATTCTTAAATCTTAACCTAAGAACTGTTTGCAAAGAAAGAAAAATTTTGGCCTTTGGCTAATCTTCTAAAGGAGAAATTACTGGAAAACTTTTAGATGGTCAAATACTTTGAACTGAATCCTGACTGACCCCTGAAAAGAAAACTGCCACAAAATATTGCTTTCAGTGGTGCCTTGACAATTGGAAACATACTGGATTATAAAACCATTATATAAAGACAAGAACTACGTAAGATTTGGCTGTTTCGATTTTAAGATGGACTGGCTTGATAAAACTAATTAAAAAGATTATGACACCAATGGAAAACTACTTAGAGGGGAGAGATAAAATGGATATTATATACCTATCTAAAAGTAATATAAAACCATACCTAATACCTGTTCCTGAAGAACCCAATTTGGAGCTTCAAAGATCTGTAGGAACAATGAATCAAGACAATACAAATACATTCCAGGAGAAAATATACACAATGCTGTGACAGATTCAAACGATAATTGTTTCAAACCATGATGAGATTATAAATCAGTTTGACAATATAAATGAACATATCTCTAACTTAAACCTACAACTAAATGACACTCAAAAAATGACAACAAAGAATGAAAAAACAAATCAGACAACAGAATATAAATTAAATGAAAGTGACTTAAATAGAAAAGCTGCAAATGAAGAAAACTACAATTTAATACAAAAAAAAATCTGCAAAACCTTACTATAATAAAGAAGACAAAAAGATGCCTTATCCTCCAGGACTTCAAAACAAATTTGAGGATAAAAAAGAAGAACAAATAAAATGGATTAAAGGACTGTCAGAAGAATCATATATAAAGTTGAGTTATAAAGAGGCCCTAGAGAAAGATTATTAGATGGTGTATTATAGGATTAAATATTGTTGGAATATAGCCAAAAGAATAGATAAAGCTTGTAAAGGGGCCCTATAGTAAGAGGAATAAGATATATAAGTAGTATAATACTTTTAGAATATATGAAATGTTAAAACATTGAGATTGTCTATTTAAATGAAAAGTTTGGATATTTAAAGGTAATGAATTTTGAGAAAACTATGACTGATAAGAGTGGTTTGAATACTGAGGGGAAACTAACCTTCAATAAGAATCTTGAAAACAGGACATATAATGATTTAATAAGATGACTTTTATAAATACAATGGAAATAAGCTGATTAAAACATGTTATATATTGATGTTATTATTATATGCATAAATACTAAAAATGTTTATATTTAACTTGCTTTGTTCTGAAAATATTAAGAATTATATTTGTTTAATGTAGACAAAAGGACAATATTACAGGAAGAAGAGAGGATCAAGAAATATATTACCAACATATTGATTAATTGTAGAAATTAATTATCATTGATTGTTTTAAATATATGAACCCAGACAACACACTGTTCACGAAGCACTAAAGATTGTTATTGTAAAAAATTAATAAAATATATTTTAAAAAAAGAAAAAGAAAATAATGTATGGGCAGATCACAATCCGATAAAGATGACATGGAGAGGAACAAAGAAAAAATTAAGATGGACATTGAATCAATCTTTACTGAAAGAGAAAGAATTTATAGAAAAAGTAGCAAAGGAAATGGAATTTTTCTTTAAAGAAAATAAGAAAGAAGATACATCACTCCAAAATGTTTGGGAGGACTTCCGGTTTCATCGCTGTGGTAAGGCGGGTGCAGGGAAGCAGGGCTCTGCTTCCCATGCCCGATTTCTTCCTGCTGGGGGTCCGAAAAGGACTGAAAGTCGCCCCATAGAGGTGACGGACCAAGAGGGGACCCTTGTAGATCACGGGAAGGTGGTAGCTGACCTGCTTGATCCAAGGACACCTTCGGGACCGGCAGGAGAAAGACTGGCTGCATTTATGCAGCCAGTCAGAAGCTGCTGACCGCTGGAGGAAAAGCGATTCCAAACAAGCGTGAGCAACATATTGGACCTGGGTGAGACTATTTTCCTTCTTCTACGATCATAAAACCTGTTCTGGAAAAAAGCATCCCAAAACAACAAAATCCCCAGAACTAAAGGGAGGGGGGTGATCTTATTCCTCCCTCCAGAATAAAAGCGGCGGTTTAAGTTTTCGTGGGGGAAAACAGAGAAGTCTACAATATTATTGTGGATATAACAGAGAAACAGAAAAAAGAAAAGTTTGGGGAGCTTTAATATTTTTAATCCTTTTTTATATTTCTATTGGAGATTATCGGAGCAAAACTTTGTTAAAATTACTGGAAAATTACAAAATGGGCATCTAATGACATCTAGTGGCAAGAGAAAAGAACTACACTAAATTTATCATAGACCTTATCTGTATATTTTGTCTGGAGTGTCACGACTTGGCTAGATGCCCAGACATAGTTTACAGTCTAATACCATTTCAGGCAAATGGTTGTCCAGTCTCTTCTAAAAAACTTCCAGTGTTGGAGCATTCACAACTTCTGGAGGAAAGTTGTTCCACTGATTAATTGTCCTGTCAGGAAATTTCTCTAGTTCTAGGTTGCTTCTCTCTTTGATTAGTTTCCATCCATTGCTTCTTGTCCTGCCTTCAGGTGCTTTGGAGAATAGTTT
>NW_015389536.1:133686-137813 GCF_001527695.2 Protobothrops mucrosquamatus
CTCCCAAGGCTGCTGCTTTTTTTCTCTCTCCCTCTCCTGCCCAAACTGCCTCCTTTTATAGCAGTGGTTCTCAACCTGTGGGTCGGGACCCCATTTGGGGTCAATCGACCATTTCATGGGCGTCGCCAAGCAAGGCTGTCCGCCATTTTTTTGTCCGCCATTTTTTTTGTCCGCCATTTTTTCCCCCTTTTCCGGCGGGTGCCTTACCTCCCTTGGGCTGGGCCAGCTGGTGGTCGGCCTGCTCCGTCTCTGCCGCTTGCCAGCTACGCCTCGGGCGGCGCAGGGGGCGGAACCACGCACGCACGGCGCTCCCGGGCAGGGAAAGTCCTCGACTTACAACCGGTTTAGTCCTCGACTTACGACCGGTTTAGTCCTCGACTCATGACCGGTTGGGGTCGCGGCATTAAAAAGGTTGAGAACCACTGGTCTAAACCTTTTGATGTTCCTGACCTTCACAGTCCTGTGGATTATAGCTGGAAAAAGAGAAGATTTTCTTTGAGCTGTTTTTCTCTGCAGGATGGATTATAACTAAAAAATATAAACTACTTCGAAGCCATCTGGCTTTTTTGGATTATAAGTACTGTTTGAGCTGTGATTTTACAAGTTATTTAAAGACAGTGTGAGCGGTAAGGAATTACTGCAAGCAAGACATTTTGGATTATAACCTTGGCAGATGGGCAACGTCGGACCTTGGGATAAATTTTATGCTTTCCTTTGTTTTTTCCTTGTTTTTTCTCCTTTTTTCTTTTTTCCTTTTTATCTCTCCTATTTGTTTGGGGACGCCTAGTAGATTACAAATTTTTAACGTTTGATAGGAGAACTATTTATAGACAGTGAAATATTGGAGATACTCCTTGGAGAAGGCCTATGGACTATCAACTCAAATAGTAGGTCTTGGTGGATTATAAACTTTGACTGAAGGACAATTTTGGACTCTGAACAATCGTTCCTGTAAGTGAGCCCTACTTACAGAAGTGGATTATAAACTTTTTTTTCTTATTTTTTTTTCTTTTTTTGCTCTTACCTCTCTGCTGAGAGAGCCTATTGACCTAGCGACTACAGATAAGAACTATAAGAGTTACCTAAGATAATTTTAAAAGATATATTGTGTTGAACATAATGCTAATGGCTTGGTTTAAGGCGGGCATTGGGAAAAAGTATTAGAGTTTGATAAAAGATTTGGGGAGTAGAAATAAAATGAGTGTTCCGAATTTAACCAAAACTGGTAAGAAAGTGCCCTCAGCCCCATCCTCCGCCTCTGCAAGCCCGGTGTATCAGAGATCAATTGAAGCAATGCTTCAACAAGAAAAATCTAATAACTTCCAGAAGGAGATGCAAGCGACACTACAAGCGATTCAAGAGACAATTTCCTCTCATAAGGAAGACACAAGGAAAAATCATGAGACGAAAGATAACCTTGATAAAATGTACCAAAAAATTAACAACATAGATTCTCAATTAGAAAACTTTAAACAGATGGTCACAAAAAATGAACAAAGAATTCAAAAAGTAGAAGACAAGTCAGTAGAGACCGACCAAAAGTTGGAAGAACTGAAAGATGAGAACCACAAGCTGATGCAGATTAACAGAGAATTGGAAGATTCAATGGCAGTTATGGAAATGGAAAAGGCGTCTTACTTCCTAAGATTCCAAATCATAATAGAGGATAAGGAAGAGGATCTCGCAGATCTGATAACAGAGCTATTGGCTGAAGCACTAGAAATCGGGAAACAGGAAATAGAAGGAGCAATAGACCAAATATTTCTAGTCAATTCAAGCTATGCGAGAAGAAATAAAGTCCCTAGAGAAGTACATGTTAGATTCGTTAAAAGGTCTATAAAGGATGAGATTCTGAGAAGAGTGAGAGATGACCCTCTGCGATACAAAGAAAAAGAAATCGTAGTCCTGAAGCAGATTCCCAGGAGAATAAGAGATGCACGAAGAGAATATCAATTCTTAACTAGAAAATTGATTGAAAAAGGAGTGAATTTTAGATGGCTGATTCCAGAAGGGATCCTAATTGACTGGGATGGGAAAAGATACAGACTGGACATGCCACTTAAGGCATTGGAGTTTTATGACAACCATAAAGCGTTTATGGAAGGGGAAAGTTCAGAATTTCATCCAGAGAGAGAAACAAAGAGACAGGAAGAAACAGTAATAGAAGGAGCAGCCAAGCCAAGGGAGGAAGAAGAAACTGAAAATACAAAGACAGAAGAAGTGGTAAGAGCAAGAGAACAGAGACAGATAAGAACAACTAGAAGATTAAGACCTAAATATAATTGAAAGAGATGGAGAAGGAAAATGGGATTCTTTCAATGAATATAAATGGATTGAACTCCCCTACAAAAAGGAAATTTTTTTACACGATTACAAAGATTAAAAATGGACATAATATGTCTCCAAGAAACACATATTAAGAGACAACACTACAAACACTACAAATTGTTGGAACAACCAAAAATTGGGAAACTTCACTTTGCATTAGCACAACAAAAGAAAAGAGGAATAACTTTATATATTAAAGAAATAATGAATCCCAGACAAATTTATGCAGACAAAGAGGGAAGAATATTAATGGTGGAAATAATGATAAACCAAAAACAGATACTGATGCTAGCAATATATGCACCTAACAACAAACAAGAAGAATTCTACCAAAAATTACATTAAAAAGTAGTGGAACTAGAATATCAAAACATTTGTTTAATGGGAGACTTTAATGCAATAGTAGACGGAATACTGGACTACAAAAGTAGTAAAATAAGGAAAAAAGGAAAGAATATACTACCTAAAACTTTTTTCAAAATGGCAGAAGAAATCTGTATTCAGGACATATGGGGAGAAAAGAATAAAAAAAACCCCACAATATACATTTTATTCAAACAGACACAAATCATGGTCCAGAATTGATATGATATGGATATCTCCTGAACTAAGCATGATTATACAAGAGGTCGAGATAGAACCCAATATATGGGCAGATCATAACCCAATAAAGATGAGTTGAAGAGGAACCAAGAAAAAACTAAGATGGTCCCTGAACAAATCTTTATTGAAAGAGAAAGAATTTATACAAATAGCAACAAAGGAAATTGATTTTTTTTCAAAATAAATAAAAAAGAAGAGACATCGCTTCAAAATGTGTGGGACACAGCTAAAGCTTACTTCAGAGGGTTGGCTATAACCTACATGGTGAAAAAGAATAAAGAAAAAAAGCAACAACAACTAAAGTTAAAGGAAGAATTTATGAAATTAGAATCAGAACTACAAATAGATCCACAAAATAAAACACTTAAAAAACAAATGGAAATAATAAAACATAGAAGAAACCTAGCAGAGGCTGAAAAAATGGCGCAAGAAATTAAAAGAGCCAAACAAATTTTTTTTTTGAAAATGCTAATAAACTGGGGAAGTGGCTAGCATACAAACTGAAAAAAGAGAGAAAAAATTGATAAACAAACTGCAAGACTCAAAAGGAGATTTACAGTTACAAAATGATATAACTAAAAAAATAATTAAAGACTTTTATGAGACACTTTATGACACAGAGGAAACCTCTCAAGAAAAAATAAAGCAATATATATAAAAAAGCGGATCTACCAAGAATCCCAGAGAATATACAAAATATTTTAAATGAAAAAATGTCAATGATGGAGGTGACAGAGGCTATAAAAAGGCAAAAAAAATGATAAGACTCCAGGTCCAGACAGGTTACCTGCAGAGCTTTATAAATGTCTACAAGCAGGGCTTTTTTTGTCATAGAACGCCCAGAACGGAGTTCCGGCACCTTTTTTGGATGGAACCTTGTAGGGTAGGCAAGGCGGGTTGTATGACGTGTGTGAGTTCCGGCACCTTTTTTCTTTGTTACAAAAAAAGCACTGTCTACAAGACACACTAAGTCCAATAATGAAAGAACTGTGTATGTCAGGGGTGTCCAAACTTTTTTCAAAGAGGGCCAGATTGGATGAAGTGAACGTGCTGGAGGGCCGAACATTTTTCCGAACATTCTTTGAACCATTACAATTAAATGCAAATGAATTATTTTATGCCAAGTTAATTGCAAATCGCATACTTTTCATTTCATAACATTAAGATCAACTGACAGCTGAGTTTTCACAATGTAT
>NW_015389536.1:144702-149066 GCF_001527695.2 Protobothrops mucrosquamatus
CCCACGGCGCAGGCCAAGCAGAGTCTCGCGAGGGCCGCATAACGAGACCAAGCTGCCTATTGGTCGAGGGAAGACCCCGCCAATAAACTTTATGATAAGGAGGGCCGCATTTAAATAGAGCAGGGAGGGCTCTTAGCGGGCCGGATTAAACCGGTCCGCGGGCCGCAAATGGCCCGCGGGCCGGACTTTGGACATGCCTGGTGTATGTAATGAAGTACTTTTAGAGGCTAAAATACCAAATACATGGACAGAAGCTAACATCACTTTAATACCTAAAGACGACTCAGACTTGATGCAAATAAAGAATTATAGACCAATATCTCTATTAAACATGGACTACAAAATTTTTGCTTCAATAATAGCAGAAAGACTAAAGAAATTTTTGATTGAATTTATACATAGAGACCAAAATGGATTTTTACCAAAGAGACAAATAAAGAACAATCTAAGAATGATCTTAGATACTTTGGAATATTACGAAATCCACCCAGGGAAGAAGATGGTGTTAATATTTCTAGATGCACAGAAGGCTTTTGAGAATGTAAATTGGCAATTCATGATTCAACAATTAGATGAAATGGATTTTGGAGAAAACTTCATAAATATAATTTAAAAAATTATTATGGACAAACATCTAAAGTAATTGTAAATGGAGATTTTACAGAAAACTTCAATATCAAAAAAGGCACAAGACAAGGGTGTCCATTATCCCCATTGTTATTTATATTAACACTGGAGGTATTAAACAGAAACATTAGGCAAGACACGGAAATTAAAGGATTGGAGATAAAAGATGAAAAATACAAATTACAAGCATTTGCAGACGATTTGGTCTTTATACTAGAAGAACCCCTTGAGACAAGCCTTAAGCTTATGAAAAAGATAGAAGAATTTGGAGAAGTGGCAGGTCTGAAAATAAATAGAGAAAAGACCAAAGTGATAACTAAAAAGCTTACAGAAAAACAAAAAAATCAACTCTCAGAAAAAACAGTCTCCAAACAGTCAAAAAAAATTAAATATTTGGGGATTTATTTAACAGCAAGATGTGCAACAATAAAAGAAGACAATTACGTAAAATTATTAAAACAAATAAAACTAGACTTGGAAAAGTGGAAAAACCTACAACTTTCAGTGCTGAAGAGACTAGCGACAGTGAAGATGAATATTCTACCAAAAATACTTTTTTTATTTCAAACAATACCTATAAGATTGGGAAAAAACTTCTTTGATGAACTAAATAAATTAATACTGAAATTCATTTGGCAAGGAAAAAAAGCTAGAATTAGATTGAAAATGCTTCAAGAAGCGAAATAAAATGGAGGATTTGGACTGCCGGACTGGACTTTATATTATCAAGCAGCTGTATTAACATGGCTAAAAGAGTGGATAACCCTTAGAGATAAAAGACTACTATACCTAGAGGGACATGACCTACAACTCGGGTGGCATGCCTTTCTATGGTATGGGAAGAATAAAATACACAGATACTTTCAATATCATTATATAAGAAATGCACTTTTTTTAGAATGGGAAAAAGTAAAAGCGAAAATTTACATGAAAATACCTGGATGGCTCTCAACAATGGAAGCGTTTGTTCACCCAAACCTAATTAACTATGAGAACATTGTGACCTATAAAGACATGTTGAATAATGAAGGGAAATTAAAACACAGACAAGAATTAGAAGAACAGGGTATTGACCTACCATGGTGGCCATATCTGCAAATCCAAACGAGATATGAAAAAGATGTTAAAACATCTGGATTTTATAAAGAACAGACAGAATTTGACAAGATACTACTGACATCAGATGAAAAATTGATTAAGAAACTTTATAAATATATGTTAAGTTTAAAGATGGAAGAGGAACAAGTTAAAGAAACAATGAAACATGGGCAAAGAATTTTGGACATAACATAGAACTAGAAAACTGGCAAAGCCTTTGGGAAAGAGATTCTAAAATAACAAAAGCGATAGCGTACAAAGAAAATCTATACAAAATGTTCTACAGATGGCATTTAACACCGGTGAGGTTAGCAAAAATGTTTAAAAACGTATCTAGCAACTGTTGGAAATGTAGACAAAAACCAGGCACTTATTACCATCTTTGGTGGACATGCCCCAAAGGCAAAAGATTCTGGTCAAGAATACACATATGGTTACAGAAAATGACTAAAAAACATATAGATTTTAAGCCAGAAATATTTTTGTTAGGCATAATTGTAGGAAATTATGAGAAAGAGTATATATATCTAATTTTACATGTATTAACTGCAGCGAGAATTGTATTCGCTCAACATTGGAAAAATGAAGATTTACCAATGGAGGAAGAGTTAATTAAAAAAAATTAAAAGAAATGGATAGATTGACATTGAAAATGAAAGAGAAAGAAGATTCAGTATACTTTAGAACATGGGATACCTTTTATCAATGGCTAGAGAAACGAGGTAGAGAGAAAGGAATTTAACATGCATTAGTAAGTGAAATGTTGGAACCCAGACAATGTGTTGCTGATAAAACATTAAGCATTTGTGATTTTATATATATATATATATATATATATATATATATATATATATATATATATATATATATATATATATATATATATATATTCTTCTTCTTCTTCTTGTGCCATATCCGTTACCAGACGGCGATCATGTTGGCGATCCTGTTTTTATCAGCAGCCGCACGAAAAAGTGCTGCTGAGTTTTGTCCAAACCAGTCCCTTAGATTTTGAAGCCACAATGTTCTTCTTCTGCCTGGACCTCGTTTGCCTTCAATCTTTCCCTGGAGGATTAAATGGAGTATGCCGTATTTTTCTGGGTGTCGCATCACATGTCCGAAACATTCTAATTTTCATTTTTTAATTTTTTTGATGATTTCCCTTGGCTTTCCCAGGCGGCTTATCACCTCCTCATTTCTGATCTTGTCAACCCAGCTTATACGTAACAGCCGCCTGTAAATCCACATTTCAAATGCTTCTAGTCTCTTCAGGTGGCCTTCTGTCAGAGACCAACTCTCTACTCCATAGAGCAGGATAGAAAAAATATAGCATCTGACAAGCCTGATTTTCAGTCTTAGGCTTATGTCGTGACAGCAGAAGACCTTTTTTTTTTTTTGAAACAAATTTTATTAGGTTTTTTAATTATTAAAACAACGTACTCAAGACACACCGTGGTGTTAGGGTAGTCAAACATCCAAAAACAAAACATATATACATAGTTCAATCAATACATCAAATATTCCCTCTCTTTTTCCCTCAAGTAGCATAGTATATTTAAAATAATCCAATTCTAGCTTAAATTTATTCAACCTAGACCTGTTTTAAAGCTTTATAAATTTACAGTACCGTAATCAAATTAACTTTAAATAAAAAGATTATCAATTCAGGTATCCCTTCCAAATATATTCTAGTTCCTTAATTTTATCATAAATCTTATTTATTTCTTCTTCCACTAATATCCCCTATTTAAAATAAACTATTAATCTATCCTATACATATCTAATCCATCAATTAATCAATCTCTTTAAGCTGACAAAATAATATCAGACTTTAAATCATTTCAATCCATTAGACAAAATTCAAATTTCAACCAGTTAATTATCATAACTAATAACATCCATGCCATCAAACAAAACACATCATCTTATTAAATTAACTCAATTAGTTATTAATTCAGTCCAAATCTAAAACATCTCTTCAATTTTCTTCATTCCATTACATAATAGTTTTCATACAAATAAATCTCTTGTTCTAAAAAATACATTCTTAGTATTCTAGATTACCTTTAATCCATTATTATTTAAAGTAACACAATAATATTAAGCTTTAAATCATTTCAGTTCATCAAACAAATTTCAAATTTTATTCAATTAATTATCATACCTTATCACATCTATATTATCATACAAAAGCATCATCCACTAATTTAAAACACTCAATTATTAAAACAATCCAAATCTAAAAAAACATTTTTCCCATTCCAATACATAATAATTTTCATCAAAATAAACCTGTTATTCCACCCATTACATTCTTAATCTATTTTAAGATATCTATTCTAATAGTCACCCCCCTATTTTTTTTCCTTCTTATTTCTAAGTCTGAATCTTAATCCTTGAATCATTCCATAAATCAACAGTGCCTTTTAATCCATTGCACATCATTTTAAATTTCTCTTTTCAGTCTTATTCTGGCCTTCCTTCTATGCCAAGCAGGTTTCCATATCCAAGCTTCCCTTTCCACCAATAAATCTCTCTTTATTGCTTGCAGTGTCCTTTGAAACGATAGGAATCCCATTCTCTGTATTAGGCCTCTGTTTCTCTCATCCTTAGAGCTTCGTTGCTTTAAAGTCTCAAGT
>NW_015389536.1:153070-179580 GCF_001527695.2 Protobothrops mucrosquamatus
CCCCTTGTTTCAGGATTTCTAATAGTTTGCTGTGTCTTATTTTATCAAAAGCTTTTTTGAAATCAATGAAGCACATGTAAACACTGTGATTGACATCTCTACAACGCTGTACAAGAACCTGAATGCTGAACAGCGCATCTCGTGTACCAAGATTGTTTCTGAAACCAAATTGTGTGTTACCTAGATGCTCTTCAATTTTATTGTATATTCTTGTGTGAATTATTCTCAGGAATATTTTCAGGGCATGACTCATTAAGCTTGTTGTTCTGTATTCGGTACACTTCTTTGCATTTATTTTTGGGGGGATTGTCACAAAGGTTGATTTTAGCCAATCATTTGGTATCTTTCCTGTTTCATATATCTGATTGAAGAGCTGCAGTAAAAAATTCTTCCCATTGTCTTCCAGCAATTTTAAAATTTCTACTGGGATATCATCAGGTCCCGTGGCTTTTCTTGTTTTTGCTATTTTTATTGCATGTTCAACCTCTTCCATAGAGATATTTGGTCCAGTTGTTATACTTCCCATATCTATATCATCCCTAGTGTCCTCAAAAAGTTCTTCAATATATTCCTTCCATCTTTTTAGTTTTTCATCCTCATCTAAGATAATTTTCCCCTCTTTGTTAGAAGGCCATGACATGCAAATAGGGTGGCATGCCATAATGTGGGACGGGAAATATAAGGCTCATCAGTACTTTCAGAATCACCATATTAGATGGGCGCTATTAGACATGTGGATAAAAATTAAAAAAATTAATTATATAAAAATTCCCAATTGGCTATCCATATTAGAGATATTCATGCACCCCAAATTCATAAATTTAGGAAGAGTAATTACATATAAAGATATCTTAGACGAGAATGGGGACCTGAAAACAAGGAAAAGATTATCAGAAGATGGTATAGTCAACCTTACCACCCGTATGAATGTTTATGTCAGCGCTATGTCTTTTCTGTTTTTTCTTGGTCCCTATTTTAATCTCGTATGTGTTAATCTATTTTAGGAAGATCCTTGTCTTCTAGTTTACTATTTTTTCTATATAGTTATAAATAATCTACAAGATTTGTTAGAAGAACAGGTAAAAGAAACAATGTTAATCTGGAGTAAAAATTTTGGTTACAGTATTGACCTAGATAATTGGCAATCATTATGGGACAGAAAAAGGAGGTTAACACTAGCCACCTCCTACAAAGAAAATTTATACAAGATGTTTTATAGATGGCACCTTCCCCCTACAAGGCTAGCAAAAATAGATAAAAAAACCTCACCAACATGCTGGAAATGTAGAAGGCTTCCAGGGACTTATTATCACATGTGGTGGGAATGTTCAAAGGCGCAAAATTTTTGGAATCAGATAAAAAATTGGCTGGAAGAAATACTATTACAAAAAATTGATTTAAAACCAGAAATCATCTTATTAGGGATTATTAATGATAAACTCAGCAAAGCATCTTTTTACTTACTATTGCATATTTTAACCACAGCAAGATTGGCATACGCCCAAAAATGGAAAGGAAAGGAAACCCCCACTGAGGAAGAAATAATAAATAAAATTTTATCCTGCGCCGAAATGGACAGGTTAACTCTAGAGATTAAAAATAAAACTGAAACAGAGTATTATGAAATTTGGAAAAATTTGTATGATTGGTTAGAGATAAGGAGGATCGCTGAGATGATTATCGATTGACTAGTTGATATCATAAGGACTTCTTATTAGTACCTATATTAGGACACAACTGAAAGATATGTAAATACAACATTAACGATTGAAAGATGGTTTATCAAAAAATTTACAGATGTTATACGCAGTTTGTTATACTCTGTCCTGTTATAGAATGTATTTTAAGTTTCTGTTTTTCTTTCTGTAATTTAAGGTAATACTAATAGCACTGTTGAAGCCAGGGAAGTTGAATCATGTCCATTTTTGTTTTTAAAATGTACATTTAATAAAATTTGTAAAAAAAAAAAAAGCAAAAACAAGAAAAGCCACAGGACCTGATGATATCCCAGTAGAAATTTTAAAATTGCTGGAAGACAATGGGAAGAATTTTTTACTGCAGCTCTTCAATCAGATATATGAAACAGGAAACACAAATTAAATTTAATAGAAGCTGAAGAAATGGCCCAACAAATCAAAAGAGCAAAACAAAACTTTTTTGAAAATGCTAATAAGCCGGGTAGATGGTTAGTCTATAAATTGAAAAAAGAGAGAAAAAACAGATAAATTGCAAGATGTGAGAGGTGATTTACAATACCAAAATGATATGATAAAAAAAAATAGTTAAAGAATTTTATGAAACACTTTATGATAAAGAAGAAATTACTCAGGAAAAAATAAGACAATATATAGAAAATGCTAACCTACCTAAGATTTCAGAGAACTTCAAAAACATGTTAAATGAGAAAATAATGATGGAGCTGACAGAAGTTATAAAAAGACAAAAAAATGACAAGACACCAGGCCCAGATGGGCTACCTGCAGAATTTTATAAAAGCCTACAAGATATACTAAGCCCATTAATGCAAGAAGTATGTAATGAAGTATTAGTGAAGGCCAAACTACCAAATACATGGATAGAAGCCAATATCACTTTAATACCAAAAGAAGATTCAGATTTGACTCAGATAAAGAATTATAGACCAATATCTTTATTAAATGCGGATTACAAAATTTTTGCTTCAATAATAGCAGAAAGACTGAAGAGATTTTTGATTGAATTTGTACATCCAGATCAAAATAGATTTTTACCAAAGAGACAAATAAAGAACAATCTAAGAATAATCTTAGATACTTTGGAATATTACGAAATGCATCCAGGGAAACAAATGGCATTAATTTTTTTAGATGCGCAGAAAGCTTTTGATAATGTCAACTGGCAATTTATGGTACAACAATTAAGCTATATGGACTTTGGAGAAAACTTTATAAATATAATTAAAACAATTTATCATAGACAAATGGCCAAAGTAATTGTAAATGAAGATTTTTACAGAGAATTTTAATATTAAAAAAGGCACAAGACAAGAGTGTCCACTATCTTCATTATTATTTATTTTAACTCTGGAAGTGCTGAATAGAAATGTTACACAGGACCCAGAAATTAAAGGTATGATGATAAAAGATGAAAAATATAAATTACAAGCATTTGCGGAGGATTTGGTATTTATTTTAGAAGATCCCTTGGAGACAAGCCCTAAATTATTGACAAAGATTGAAGAATTTGGAGAAGTAGCAGGATTGAAAATAAACAGAGTGTCAGAACCCTCAATTATTAATCACACATATTCGATGGGTTTAGGTTATTTGGGTTCTGCCATTCTCCTATGGGGGGAGGGGAGAGGCCAGGGGCTTGTAGTGCATGTAGAACATTTCCTCTATTTGCTTTGATATATCCTCTGTGGGGTGTGAAAGGAATGCCTCAGGGCCATCTGCCTTATCTCAGTGCAGAGGGAGGAACCGGAGAAGACCTAACAACCTTGAGAGAGGTGCCTTATCGGGTCGTTTCCCACAGCCCGATGTCACCTGTGGATTGGCCTGTTTGAACCGACCGGATGGACTGTTGGGGTTGGTTTATTACTTCACAGGTTTAATCTATTGATTTGGGCAGGAAGTCCTCAGATCCTGCCTAGCTTTCCTGCTTTCTGTACCTGCCAATAAAAGTTCCTTTTGAAATGATGCCAGTTTCAAGAGTTCTGCTTTCTTGGTAAAGAAACGGAGGCAGGTCCTTACATTAGGCAGGATCTGCAAAGTGGTCAACCCGGAGGACTGTTCCTACTGTGGGGGCCGTGCAAAATAATGTCTAACCACAGAAGTGAGAAGACAGAAAGCGAGCGCTTGGAGGGGGCCTCCCTGAAGGCTTGCCCAAGCAGCAGCGGCTCAGACTCCACCAGCTCGTCCGATGAGGTGGACACTCGCGAGAAACCGAGATGGTCGATTGGAGTGGGGAAGAAGGACGACTGGGATACGAAAGCCAGAAAAGTAACCCTCAAGTGTGGCAGCCATCAACCCGGCTGGAAGCGCGAGATGGAGAGATTGCTCAATGTCAGCAAAGAGGAGGGTGAGAGGCCAGTGCGCTCCGACCACTTCCTTAAGCAAGCCATTGGCATGCTGGTGGAGGCGTTCAAAAACCTCCAGGAAGAAGAGGCCAATCTCTGCCGGGGTTCGGTAGCCATGGGTTGAGATGAGGACGAAGAGATCCGGAAGAGCGAGTACCACCCCAGCCGGAGGAGATGAACGGTGAGCCAGAAGGAGGGGGACTCACCCGCCTGACCACAAAGTCCCAGCCCTAGGGGTAAAGTACGATGGATCACCCCAGCAATTGGGGTTTTTCCTAGCCCACGTCCTAAGCTATATGCATGAATATGGCGAGATTGTCAAGTGTCTGATTAACGAAACACTAAAAAGGACTTTCAGGCATATTTTCTCCTAAAAGCATTTATTAATGTTACAGATACGTCAGCACAATATGGATGAATGCTTAGATCTGCTTCTCTTCCGTACGCATAACATTCCACTCCCTTATTGTAGGGTCATGGTTCACAAACTGCCAATCAACTTGGAAGATGTGATTTACTTCCGGTTTCTTTCTCCCGGGCTATCCTTATGCTCCTCCCTCTTTCTTGGTTGCTGGTTTAACTATATAAATACCAGACAGTTCTGCACATTGTCAAAGCAAGAATATACAGTATTTGCAGCGTTGACAGAGACATCCCTGGAGACCACGGGCGCATCAGGATCGTGACCCTTGC
Organism: Protobothrops mucrosquamatus; assembly: GCF_001527695.2. Lineage (NCBI taxonomy): Eukaryota > Metazoa > Chordata > Lepidosauria > Squamata > Viperidae > Protobothrops > Protobothrops mucrosquamatus. Next base: position 157,821 of record NW_015389536.1, read on the forward strand.
CCTGGAAGGTGTGGCGGCCCGGGGGATGGTGTCCCTGCATAATGTGGATGCACCCGAGCTCCAGAATTTTAACCTGTTCATGGCAGCCCTGAGACGGAGGTTCGAGGACCCCCTAGTTGATCGGAAAGCCAGGGAGCACATGAAGACCATAAAGCAGAGCAGGCAACAAGTAGCCGAGTACACCAAGGAGTTTCAAGACTTGGCGGGCCACCTCAACTGGCCAGAGGAAATCTTAATTGGCGTATTCAAGGACGGGCTGAACAACGACCTCTACCAAGCTTGCATCGCCCGGGGGGATCCAGCACGCCTCCACAGTTGGTACATCATGGAGGAAGAGGCAGAAATTGACCTGGCACACAGCCAACGGTGACTGGGGCGAACCTGGAGACGCTCCCCCTCAGAAGGGAAAAGAGAGATGGCAAAGACCCCGACCGCAAACCCGCATTCGACCGCCTGTTTCAGATGTGGCAAAGAAGGCCATCGAGCAGCCGAGTGCCGTTTGAAAGCGCCAATCCTGAGGGCAGACGGTTGTGGTGGGAAAACCTGGAAAGCCACCACTGTGAACCCAAGGGACCGCCATGAGAGGCGCTGAAGTCATAGAGGTCCAGGCCTCCAAACCACAGGGAGGGGGAACTCCAACCCCACCAGAGAAACCTCCTGAAACCTGACAGCAATTCAGATGAAGAGCCCCTGGTAAGTGGACCCATTGTGCCCCTCACCAGACCCATAGAACTGTTCAGTCCAGAGATGGAAGAGAAAGAAGTCCTAAAAGCGTTAATAGACTCGGGTTGCACCCGCTGCCTAATCAGCGCAACCCTAGTAGGGAATTTGGGGATTCCAGTGAGGAGGCTGAAGAAACCCATTTCCTTTGGTCAATTAGATGGGTCCATCTCAGGGGGAGTTCCGGCCACCCTGGCCACCCAGCCAATTGAACTCACAATGGGGGATCACACAGAGACTATAACATTTATTGTAGCCCCTGGCATGGAATGGCCCCTGATTTTGGGGATGACGTGGTTGAAAACTTGGAATCCGAGAGTAAATTGGAGAATGGGAGAATTGAGGTTCCCGAAAAGGAAGACGGTGACACAGGGCAGGGTACCAAAAAGGAGAGGGGGGAGAATGGCCGAGGTGGTGGCAGCTGCAAGCGACAGGCCATCAGAAGGCATACCTAAAGAGTACCAAGATCTGGCTGAAGTTTTCAGTGAGGAAAAATCCGATGAACTGGCCCCACACTGGCCTGACTGTGCCATCAAAATCCTGCTAAGAGCTAAACTACCAAAACCCAAGCTCTATTCGATGACTCCTAGAGAGCTCAAGGAGCTGCAGAAATTCATCGAAAAGAATTTAGTCCGGGGGTTTATCCAGCCAGCACGACCGAAAACGGATGCCCCTGTGTTATTCTGGGAAAAGAAATACGGGTTTCTACGCCTGTGTGTGGATTATAGGTCTCTAAATGCTGTTTGTGAGAACAATGTCTACTCCTTACCGTTAATGAAAGACATGCTGGCCCACTTTTCCAAGGGGAAAATATTCTCCAAACTGGATTTAAGAGAAGCATACCACCGAGTTAGGATAAAGGAAGGAGATGAGTGGAAAACGGCGTTTAATTGCCCCTTGGGGTGTTTCCAGTTCTGAGTCCTGCCTTTCGGGCTACAAGGGGCGCCCGCAGTGTTCATGCAGCTGATAAATGAGGTTCTCCAGGAGCACTTGTACAAGGGTTTTTTGGTGTATTTGGATGACATCCTAATATTCACAGAGATGGAGGAGCATGTCAAATTAGTCAGGGCGGTTTTAAACAAGCTACGTGCAGCATGCCTCTATGCCAAAAAATTGATTATTTGGGTTACAGGATTTTCCACCAGGGAATAGAAATGGATCCAGAGAAGGTGCGGGCGGTGTTGGAATGGGCACCGCCTCGCACGAGGAAGCAATTGCAAAGCTTCCTTGGATTCACGAACTTCTATAGACAGTTTATTCCCTCTTTCGCTCAAATTGCTCTCCCCACCACAAACCTACTAAAAACAAAAGGGGTGAATAAACCGAAACCCAGTCAGCCGTTGAAATGGACTATGGAGTGCCAAGCAGCTTTTGAGAAATTAAAAAGACTTTTTTCTGTTGAGCCGGTGTTAAAACACCCGGGCCCAGGGAAGCCATTTGTCATTCAGGCAGACGCTAGTGATGTGGCAGTGGGGGCGGTGCTTCTCCAAGAGAATCAGGAGGGGAAATTGCAACCCTGCGTGTACACATCCAAAAAGCTCACTGAAACCAAACAGGTGGGCAGTGTGGGAAAAGGAGGCATACGTGGTATGATGGGCTCTGCTCACTTGGAGACATTTCCTGGAGGGGAGTAAAATCCCCTTCCAGGTGTGGACTGATTAAACGCATAATTAACCCAGTAACAGTGGAATTGGAACTCCCAAAGCCATTAAGACAAGTCCACTCTGTATTTCACTGCAGCCTGCTTAAACGGGAACTAACCTCCCCCCTAAGGCCACAGAAGTTCCCCCACCACAACCCATTACGGTGGAAGGGAAGCAACATTTTGAAATTAAAGAGATATTAGACTCCAGGAAACATCATGGGTCAACCCAATACTTGGTGGCATGGAAAGACCTCCCACAGTCACAAAATGAGTGGGTACATAAAAAACATGTCAGGGCTCCCCAATTGCTGAAAAGGTTCCACGCCTGTTACCTGGATAAGCCTGACTAATGGTGTTGTTTCAACTCTTTCCCCTTTGTTATTTTTTCTGTCTCCAGGTGGACCTTTCATTTTTCTAGGGGGGGGCGGCATGTCAGAACTCTCAATTATTAATCACACATATTCTATGGGTTTAGGTTATTCGGGTTCTGCCATTCTCCTATGGGGGGGGAAGGGGGAGGCCAGGGGCTTGTAGTGCACATAGAACATTTCCTCTATTTGCTTTGATGTATCCTCTATGGGGTGTGAAAGGAATGCCTCGGGGCCATCTGCCTTATGTCAGCGCAGAGGGAGGAAGTGGAGAAGACCTAACAACCTTGAGAGAGGTGCCTTATCGGGTCATTTCCCACAGCCCAATGTCACCTGTGGATTGGCCTGTTTGAACTGACCAGATGGACTGTTGGGGTGGGGTTATTACTTTGCATGTTTAATCTATTGATTTGGGTGGGAAGTCCTCAGATCCTGCCTAGCTTTCCTGCTTTCTGCACCTGCCAATAAAAGTTCCTTTTGAAATGATGCCAGTTTCAAGAGTTCTGCTTTCTTGGTAGAGAAACGGAGGCAGGTCCTTACACAGAGATACGACTAAAGTGATAGTTAAAAACCTTACAGATAGACAAAAAAATCAATTGTCAGAAAAAACAGATCTCCAGATAGTTAAGAAAGTTGAATACCTGGGGATATACTTAACAGCAAGGTGTGCGACATTAAAAAAAGATGATTATCTTAAACTATTAAAACAAATAAAATCAGATTTGGAAAGATGGAAAAATTTACAATTATCAATCTTGGGAAGAATAGCGATGGTGAAAATGAATATTTTACCAAAACTACTTTTCCTATTCCAAACAATATGTATAAAATTAGAGAATTTTTTTTTGAATGAGTTAAATGCATTGATTTTGAAATTCATCTGGCAAGGGAAAAAAGACAGAATAAGACTGAAATTGCTACATGGTTAAAAGAGTGGATAACCCTTAGACACAAAAGACTACTATACCTAGAGGGACATGACCTACAACTTGGATAGCATGCCTTTTTATGGTATGGGAAGAACAAAATCCATAAATACTTTCAAAATCACTATATAAGTAATGCCTTGCTTTTGACATGGGAAAAGATAAAAATGAAAATACCAGGATGGATCTCGACAATGGAAGCGTTTGTGCACCCAAATTTACTCAACTATGAGAAACTTGTGACATACAAAGACATTTTAAATACTGATGGGAAATTACAAACTAAACAAGAACTGGAAGAACAGGGCATAAGCTATCATGGTGGCCACACTTGCAAATGAAAATGAGATACAAAAAGATGCTAAAACATATGGTTTTTATAAAGATCAAACAGTGTTTGACCAGATACTATTGTCATCAGATGAAAAACTGATTAAGAAACTCTATAATTTTTTGTTAAACCTGAAGATGGAAGACGAACAAGTTAAAGAAACAATGATAACTTGGGCAAAAAAATTTGGGCACAATGTATAATTAGAAAAATGGCAAAACATGTGGGAAAGAAACTATAAAATAACAAGGACAGCTAATTATAAAGAAAATCTATATAAAATGTTTTATAGATGGCATTTACCACCTGCAAGATTAGCAAAAATGTTTAAAAACATGTCTAGTAATTGTTGGAAATGTAGGCAAAAGCCTTTGGTGGACATGCCGTAAAGCAAAAACAAATTGGTCAAAAATACACATGTGGTTACAGAAAATGTTAAGAAAACATGTAGATTTTAAGCCAGAATTATTTCCTCTAGGTATAATTACAAAGAACTATGACATAAAATGTATATATGTAATATTACATGTATTAACAGCAGCGAGAATTGCATTTGCACAGTATTGGAAAAACGAAGAAACACCATCGGAAGAAAACATAATTAGGAAAACTTTGGATTGTGCGGAAATGGATAGGCTTACATTGAAAATGAAAGAGAAAGAAGATACAGAATATTTCCAAACATGGGATAATTTCTATAAATGGCTGGAAAAATGGAATAGAGAATAGAAATGGAAGTTGTATTACTATTAATGTAAAATATGTGAACCCAGACAACACGTTATTAGGCACTAAAGATTTGTAACTATAAAAACTTAATATTTATATCTTCTTCTTCTTTTTGTGCCATATCCGTTATCGGACATTGGCAATCATGTTGGCGATCCTGTTTTTATCAGCAGCCGCACGAAAAAGTGCTGCTGAGTTTTGTCCAAACCAGTCCCTTAGATTTTGAAGCCAGAAGAAGAAGCCATTCTTCTTCTGCCTGGACCTCGTTTGCCTTCAATCTTTCCCTGGAGGATTAAATGGAGTATGCCGTATTTTTCTGGGTGTCGCATCACATGTCCAAAATATTCTAATTTTCGTTTTTTAATTGTTTTGATTATTTCCCTTGGCTTTCCCAGGCGGCTTATCACCTCCTCATTTCTGATCTTAATATTTATATATAAAAAAAGAAATTGCAGTCACATGACCACAGCTTGCTGTGATATTGTAATCGTGAGCCAGACATTCAAATCACTATCATGTGACTGCAGAGACATTGGGACAGTCAGAACTCCAAGGACCCGTAATAAGTGCCCCTAGTTCAGTGCCACTGCAAGTTTGAACAGTTCCTGAATGAGCGGTTGTAACCCAAGGACTACCAGTATTCAGGCAAATAAAAATTATGCAGTATCACTCACTGCCTCTGAGTGCTGCTGCCAATGTCAAGAACCATTTTGATCAACAGTAAGTACATAGTCATTCACTTCCTTTGTTCTCCCAGGCATCTGTTCATTTGCCACACTGATTTTTGGAGATTATAACAAATCTTGAACTTATAGTCAGGAAGCAGCTTTCTTTTACTTGTTCTGGTGAATCCCAGCTCATGTCCATATAGCCTCCACACCTTTTTCTGCCATGACATTTTTGGCTGCTTGTTATTACTACATTACTGAATTTTTATCTTCTTCTTTTTTGGGGGATGATTCCCTAGAATGCACCAAGCCTGTAAGCCCTGCGCCTACTCTCACTTCCCAAGTCAACTAATACAATTTTAAAGCCAGCTATCATTCCTGCTACAAATTCCTTCTGCTTTGTGATTTGGATTTGTTCTATGAATTCCTTCTTCTTCTTCCACAGTGCATCACACGCCCCTCTAACAAATAGTTCAATAGAATGAGAAGAGAACATATAATAATCTCTACTGTCATCCATCTCACCATCTCTTGAATGTTCTGATTGGATATCAGGTGGTGTTTGAAGTACAGCGACACTATTCTGGTTTATAATCTTCAACTTCAGCTTTGGCTTTGCCTTTTTTCTTCTTGGTCCAATAGCACTGAGGCTCTGTAACTGAGACATCCCTGTTTCGGTCAAACAGACACCATCTTGAGTGTACGTCTTCGGTGGGTCTATAAAATTGGCATGAACCACAATAGGAATTTACAGTTTCAATAATTTTGTTTATAAGCACAATTCCCCTATTTTAAAAATATTGCCATTAATATACCATGGAAGACTGAAGTCAGCATAATTATTTCAAAGTAAAGAGTCTATTCCATACATCAGGGGTCCCCAATCCCTGGGCAATGGCCCGGCACCAGGCTGTGGCCCATTGGGAACCGGGCTGCGCAAGCAGCAGGGGAGCACATGAGTGTGCAATGCTGCATTTGTCCAAGCGGTGTGCACACGCGCGTAACCATCCCCTCCCCCCACCGCCAGTCTGCAGAGCCAGAAAGGTTGGGGACCGCTGCCATACATTATTCAACTCAACATACACAAGTGGACATACAGATACACAGAAAATAACTTCCACTATAAATAGATTGGGGGGGGAGAAGAATGAATCACTTCAATTTTGGTCAAATTATACATCTGTCTTCCGAAGACCATATCTAAAAGGGCAGGCATAGAAAGGTCTGCCTTCATCCAGTTGAGTAAAATACCTTACTCACTTAAGCAATTTAACTTCAAAGCTGTTCCATTAAGGAGGACTTGCACATTTTTTCCTGAAAGGTATCAGATGGGTTTAAAAATGAAGTAGCTAACAAAATACAACTATTAAAAGGAGCCAAATATGTATTTCTTATACAATTTAAGCCATAATTCTAGCCTCAACAGTGAATTATTATCAGATACAAAGTTAGAGAGAATGAACAATTTTAATGGTTACCAAGTTCCTTTGCTTTTGATCTAATTTGGGCTGCAATGGATGATTCACAGAATTCAAAGGAAGGCACTGGAAAAAAGGCAATTAAACAACAAAAAGTATCATTTAATTAAGTATGTCATGCAGTCCTCAACAGCATAATTTTGATGCTGATATCCTTATTAACTTGTAGTTCTTCGCATGTGGCTGTTACTCCAAATAATGTTTTCTTTATTTTTATTACAATTTTATTATTAAAATTTTCAGTTTCAGTCCTTACACATATTTAATTTCTTTTCTAATAATGTGCCTTTAAGATAACTAACAATCTATAGGAAACCTGGACATTTTATGGCCCCCAGGACACATCTGGCCCTTTGGCTGTCTCTGGCCTGTGTGAGATCAATCAGAAATGTTATGTGCTCCTGGCTACTTTCCTTCGTGACCAGAGGCAGGCTCGCCTGACCTTATTGGTCGGTTCTGTGTCACTTCCGGAAAACAAAGCAAATAACGTTATTCGCCCCTCTCTTCGATAGTTTCGAACCAAGAGAGGTTTCAAAATTGGGTTTTATAGAGGAAGAAAATAAGTAGGGATAGTGGCCGGCGATGTAGGGAGGAGAAAGGGGTAACCGACTCCATGATACTCCAATGTGACTTTCCGTCCGCTTATACACATTTCCTGATAACATATTAAATCATATTCACATATACAATAATAATAAGAAAAATTAGACATTTAAATGGTTATTTTAAACTCAGTATATATTTATGTCCCCATTTTAAACAATAAGTTCTTTTCCTGCTTTTCAATTCAGTGTGCCTTTCCTCTTATCTTATTCAGCTTAGTTTCCTATTCTCCAATTCAACCTGTCTTTCCTGACTAGCCATTTCCTTTGACAGCTATATATATATTTTATGGCTTCTCTTCTTCCTTTCTCAGACCCAGCTATTTTTGCCTATATGTTTATCTTACTTCCTTTATGTTATCTTTTCCTGACTCTTACCAATTGTACTTATTCTTCTATTCAATTAGTTTCCATTGTATTGTAGGTTTAACTGACTCTGAAGATTTATCATATTGATGCCTATTTATCAGAAATTACAAATCAAACGTAAAGTGTGTCGCAGGTGGCAGGAAAAGAAGCCGAGTTGGGTCCAGCTCTGTGTAGTCGACGTGTGCTCCTTCAGTCATCTTGTGGTTGCAGGAGGGTGAGGAGAGGAAACGGTTTTCTGCACTCGTGCAGTGCTTGTGCCTCACCTAGAGCAGCCTGAGGTGGTGGTTGAAGCACAGCCTTGTGGGTCAGTGGGCAGAGTGCAGCCGGGAACTAGCTAGCGAGCAAGTGGGAGTGTAGTGGCAGCAGCAGAATAGGGTCTAGGATGACTCAATGCTGCTAGCTCGACGCAGCCAGCTGGGGGCAGCATTCTTGCCAACGCCAAGTTCCCTCTGCCAACTTGCTACAGCCATCTCTGTGCAGGATATCTCAACGCTGTGGGGATAACTTGCTGTGGGCGCTGGATGGAGAGCCAGGCAGGCAGGCGAGCGAGTGGGCTGCCGGGGGGGGGGGCAGCGCTGGGCGGAGAGTGGAGTTGAAGGCAATGGTGTGGAGGCAATGACGGGGCATGGGGTGTCAAAATGGGAAGCCCCTGCTGACCTGCAACTTTTTTTTAAAAGCCACATTGCTTAATGTTTGAGGGTGTCTTGTTCTGAAAATAAGGGCAGCTTTGGGAAGCAATGGGGTGGGATGTCAGCTTTTTTAAAAACTAAAAAGGCTTGTTTTGACTTGTATTCAAATCCTTGCCCATCAGGCAGATTGCAAAGTTTGCAGCTGCATTTAGCTGCTGTCTGATGTACCATGGAAATAGGGCTGTGTGGACAGGAAAGTTTGTAGTCCAAACTGAAAAAACCCCCTCTTCTCAGCATTACTCTTTTCACAGCATCGGTGTCGGCTTTGGGGGGTGGACGTTGCTGCAACTCTCCATCCAGAGTGCTTTCCTGGTGTTTCTGGTCATGTGCAGAGTGCTTTTCCCCAAACAGGGGTGGGTGATTTCATTGTGTTTCTGGTCATGTGCAGAGTGCTTTCATGGTGTTTCTGGTCATGTGCAGAGAGCCTTTCCACCCAAAGCAGGGTGAGTGACTTCATGGTGTTTCTGGTTATGTGCAGAGTGTGTTTGGACAGAGAGTCCACACAGCCCCATTTCCATGGTGCAATCTGCTTGATGGGCAAAGATTTGAATACAACTCAAAACAAGCCTTTTTAGTTTTTTAAAAAGCTGATATCCCACCCCACTGCTTCCCAAAGCTTCCCTTATTTTCAGAGCAAGACACCCTCAAATATTAAGCAATGTGGCTTTAAAAAAAAAAGGTGCAGGGCGGCAGGGGCTTCCCATTTTGACACCCCACCCCCTGCTGTTGCCTCCAACTCCACTCTCTGCCCATTGCTCCCCCCCCCCCTGACAGCCCACTCACTCGCCCGGCCGGCTTTCCATTTAGTGCCTGCAGCGAGTTATCCCCACAGCGAATTTCTGGTGTTGATATCTCCTGCAAAGAGATGACAGCAGTGAGTTGGCAGAGGAGACTTGGCGTTGGTGAGAAGGCTGCCCCCAGCGGGCCGCGTCGAACTAGTGGTGTCAAGTCATCCCATTCTGAGCAGAATATTGATCAGAATTAAGTTCAGCCTATTGGTTTGGCCCTCCACAACAGTCCCAGTTTCTCATGTGGCCCCTTGGAAAAATTGCCCACTCAATCTATAGTAACAACAAATTTTTAATGTCATTTTTTATTACTGATCATACAGCATTAAGAAAAAAGTCTAGACAAAGAAAAGCACTGTCTCTTTTGTTAACATCTGTCAGAGAGGAAATTTACAATAAATCTTAGTGCACTGTTATTAGACAAACAGGAGGAGGAGTTACCATTTGCTGATGGTATATAGGGTCTACACATGGTGCAGTCAAAACCATTAACCACTGTGCTTTCCACTTCTTCCTCCATGTTTAAATTTTGACAAACAGTATGCATCCATCTGAAATTTAAATATAGATGGCAAAGGGGTAATTTAAACATATACAATTTTACCATGCAATACAAGTACTATCCTTGCAGAGAAATAAGAGAAGTGTCCCTGGAAAACCCAGAAGATGCTTGTTAAAATTAGTTATTAAAATTCCTTTTTTGACAAGTTAGTTGAGCTGGGGATTGCTATATACAGTAATTCCAGCACTCTCAAAATACATTTCAAAATATATATCAACTGAGCTTTTTTGGTGAGACAGACTTGTTTGGTTCAGGATCAACTGGTGGATTATTTATATCAGGAAAAAGAAGGGAGTTTTTGTTAATTTTGTCAAAATCACAGTAGATTTTGCTGCCATAAATCAGGTACTTCTGATGCAGTACTTCAATTTCTAATTGGGAAACTGATTCTCGAATGCTGAGGGTTGGAGGGTGATCTATTGCTCTAATTCCTATGTTCCATTTTAAAAACTGAATTTGACATATATGACAGAAATTTGAACTCTTGCAAGATACTGCTGTTCTTTGGAAGGACAGATACTGAAGCTGAAGCTCAAATACTTTGGCCACCAAATGAAAAGAGAGGACTCATTGGAAAAGGCCCTGATGTTTGGAAAGATTGAAGACAAAAGGAGACAGTGGAGGACAGGGGCCCTGGTGTGCTATGGTGCATGGGGTTGCGAAGAGTCAGACACGACTTAGCGACTGAAGAACAAGATTTTGCTGAGATCTCATGAGAAGTCTTCAAACTTTTACGATATTTGAGAGCTTTTTTCATATTTAATCTGGTCACATTTTTGAGATTTAGTAGATGTGTCATTGAGCAGTTTGGTGGCCTAGTGGTGAAGATGCTCGCCTCCCACTTGGAAGGTTGAGAGTTCAGTCCTACATAGTGGCAGATGTTTCTACGTAGTGCCAGACATAAAGCCATACAGGACTTAATTCTAACTAATAGAGAAGAAGTGATAGAGGGAGTTGAAGTTGCTGGAACCTTGGGCGAAAGTGACCATGTCATACTGGAATTTAATATAACGCAAACACTAGCAACAGAAAACAATCCAACCAGTGTCTTGAACTTCAAAAGAACTGACTTTAACAAACTCAGAGAGAACCTAGGAAAGATCCCATGGATGAAAATCCTAAAGGGGAAAACAACCCAAGAAGTGTGGGAAACTCTGAAAAATGTGATCATAAAAGCCCAGACCAGCACAATACCACTGAAAAAGAAAAACAAGAAATTCAAGAAGAAACCAGCATGGCTGCACAAAGATCTCTCTGACAAACTGAAAGACAAAAAGGACAAATACAAAAAATGAAAAGTGGACACATAACTAAGGCCGATTATCAGCAGACAGACAGAACATGCAAAGATGAAGTCAGGAAAGCAAAGGCTCAGAACAAACAAAGACTTGCAACAGAAATCATGGATAATAAAAAAAGTTTCTTCCAACATATTAACAACAAGAAAAAAGTCAAGGAAACTGTAGGTCCACTAAAGAGAGAAGATGGCAAGGAAATAACAGACAGTAGGGAGAAAGCAGAGTTGCTTAACTCATACTTTGCATCAGTCTTCACACAAAAAGAAACTATAGCCCAACATACCAAAAAACCCACTGCAAAAGACAAATTAGGAACAAAAATTAAAATAAGCAAGAAAATGGTAAGAGAACACCTATCCGACCTTGACAAATATAAATCACCGGGGCCTGACAGATTACATCCCAGAGTTCTGAAGGAGCTGGCATATGGTATCTCAGAACCATTGCACCATATTTTTCAAAAATCCTGGAGCACCGGGGAAGTACCTGAGGATTGGAAAAGTGCTGATGTGGTTGGGTAGAAGTTCTTTCCTTTTTTTTTTTTTTTTGTCTGGGTCCTTTGATGTCTGGTTAGTCGGATTGTAGTTATGGACCCTTCTAGGACCTTTTCTATTGGTTTTCTTGTTTAGACGGAACAACTAGAAGCAAACAAAGTTATAACTAGTAGCCAGCACAGGTTTGTTAAAAACAGATCATGCCAAACCAATCTTATTTCATTCTTTGATAAAGTGACTAAACTAATAGACCAGCAAAATACTGTGGACGTAGTATACTTAGACTTCAGTAAGGCATTTGAAAAAGTAGACCACAACCTACTCCTTGGTAAGCTAGAAAAAGCTGGAATAGACAACATCACCACCAAATGGATCTGTAGCTGGCTGGCAAACCATACTCAAAGAGTAGTCCTCAATGGCACTACATCCACATGGAGAGAAGTAAGCAGTGGGGTACCACAAAGTTCCATCTTAGGCCCAGTACTCTTCAATATCTTCATCAATGACTTAGATGAGAGAATTGAAGGGGAACTCATCAAATTTGCAGATGACACCAAACTGGCAGGAGTAGCCAACACCCCAGAAGACAAACTCAGGATCCAAAAAGATCATGACAAACTTGAACAATGGGCCCTATCCAACAAAATGAGTTTCAATGTGGAGAAAAGCAAAGTTTTACATTTAGGCAGGAAAAATCAAAGGTACAAGTACAGATTGGGTGAGACCTGGCTTAAAAACAGTAACTGTGAGAGGGACCTTGGAGTCCTAGTGGACGATCACTTAACCATGAGCCAGCAGTGTGCAGCAGCAGCCAAAAAAAGCCAATACAATCCTGGGTTGTATAAACAGAGGCATAGAATCAAGATCACGCAAAGTATTAGTACTGCTTTATAAAACCCTAGGAAGACCACACCTGGAATACTGCAGCCAATGTTGGTTACCATATCACAAAAAAGTTGTTGAGAGTTTGGAAAAAAATCAGAGAAGAGCAACTAAGATGATCAAAGGCCTGGAGACTAAAACATGAAGAATGGCTATGGGACTTGGGTTTGGCTAGTCTAAAGAAAAGAAGAAATAGGGGAGACATGATAGCAGTATTTCAGTATTTGAGGGGCTGCCACAAAGAAGAGGGGGTCACGTTATTCTCCAAAGCACCAGAGGGCAGGACAAGAAACAATGGTTGGAAACTGATCAAAGATAGAAGCAACCTGGAATTAAGGAGAAACTTCCTGACAGTGAGGACAATTAACCAGTGGAACAGCTTGCCTCCAGAAATCGTGGGCGCTCCATCACTGGAGATTTTTAAGAAGAGGCTAGACAGTCACTTGTCTGAGATGGTATAGGTTCTCCTGCTTGAGCAGGGGGCTGGACTAGAAGACCTCCAAGGTCCCTTCCAGCTCTATTCTATTCATATTCTATTCATATTCTCTCCTAGGGTGCAAAGAAAAAATATCTGCTATGAACTCCGTGTGGCGTCAGGAAGGGCATCCGGCCAGTAAATGCTCAGCTCCATCCAGTCACCCAGACTCTACCCAGAATTAAGGGACTACAGGGTTGTAAAAAGGGAGGGTTTTTTAATTGGGATCCATCATTGCTTTGGTAACAGATTGAGATCACTGGGGTTGTGATGAAGTGACATTTATTTCCGTTTCTTGCCTTTGTTGGTAAGTTAGGAGGATTATGGTCAATGTTGGACCATAAAAAAGATGAATCCAAGAGGGTCTCACTAATTTTATCAACTACCTTCTGACCTATGGGAATATGTTAAATTGGTGATTTGTATTGTATGTTCAAGGGATTGCTGTTCATTCCATATTATACAGAGTTACAGCCTTGTGAAAAAAATGAATTCATCATCTGGAGGGAATTCTTTACCCATCTTTGCCACTACAAGTATAAATTGCTTCAATGAGGTGGAACATTTTTATATTCACTGCTCTTGTCTTAGCTGCAACTCTTCTAAAAGAATGAGAAACATAGACATCAAGCTGGTGTTTTCATGTTTCCATATTAATTATGTTTATTTTATTTATTAAATTTCTACATTGCCCATCTCATCTAAGTAAGTCTTCTTCAAGTAAGCATTTCTGTGACAGTAAAACAAAGATAAAAATAAAACAAGTGTTTGTTATTGGGGCTATTTTGTTCCCTGGAAACCATTTTGTGATGGCACGCACAACTGGACTGAGTTATTGTGGCAATGGGTGCACCATTGGAATACCTGAATGACCAGGTTAACGTCAGATGATCATGAAAAAAGTCAGGAGTGCTCACGAGGTTAGTACACTGGGCTGACAATCAGCAGGCCCACGTTCGAGACCTGGTTGATGGGGTGGGCTCCCATCACACACTCCAGCTCCTGCTGATCCAGCAGTTTGAAAGTGGGCAACCTCAAGTAGATAGATGGGTACTACTTTGGTGGGCAACTTAACGGGGACATGAAAGGAGCCCCCAGATGGGCATCCCCCAGGCAACAGTGATGTCACTGTTCAATCCTTTTGACCCGGAAGCACTTTGGTGCTCCCGACACAATGTAGTAGTAATGAAAAGAATCTATTTATGTGGTTTCTAAGAATCAATCAACAATCTGAATCAATGACTTCTTAAAGAATATTCTCCAAAATTTCTTCATGTCACCCAAGAATTTGAAGAATATGCTCCTTTCATCGCTGTAACCCAATAATATGACTGAGAAAGAGGAAAATGCTTTGATGAAAACTGAACTATTTTATAGCTTAGGGAACAGAAACTAAATTTAAAGAACCATCATGATAAAAAATAAAATTCATGCCACAAACATAAGGGAACTAAGTGTGAACAAGCAAGTAAAGTACAAAAAATATTAATTCCCAGTGTAGAAGAAATTTTAACCTGTCACACTTCCTGCACTGCAGAATAAATTCTTCCTCTTTGTAATTGCAAAAGCAGACTGGGCAGGTAGATAAACTTGCACAAGGAGCACACTGTGTGTAATTATTTTGCCATTCACATCTTAGACCAGGAGAAGTAGCTCCACAGTGCTTGCACCAAACACACCTTCAAAACACAAAAAGTAGTATAGTATAGTATAGTATAGTATAGTATAGTATAGTATAGTATAGTATAGTATAGTATAGTATAGTATAGTATAGTATAGTATAGTATAGTATAGTATAGTAATTAGTATATTGATATCACTATTTCCTTATATTTCTATACTATCCAATAGTATAGATCCATTGATCCATTCACATAATAGTTAAAATTAACCAGCATGTTGCCGCTAAAGAGACCCTGCCTGGATATTTAAACTAAATCCAGAATATGATGGATATTTAAAATAAATCCATCAAACCCCACTCCCTACTAGCACTGAATATGTTACCTAGTTGAGCACCAAGAACTTTACAGTTCAACCTTGAGTTACAAATATTCTCTTCTATTAATGTACTATGTGGCTTCAAATGTTCATGGTTGTCATGCCTACCACGTTATTCTAAGTCACCCCAGATCCAATGGTCTGAACATGCATTTTAAAAAGCAGCATATATCCTCCAAGCCTTTAAGCATCTAATTTCAAAGTATCCCAAATTAATTCTCAACTTAGGTTCTAGTATATTACTCTATGTGGGATTCTCAATTACTGGAGAGTATGTATGATTTTCCCATTCATGTTATCTGAACTCTAATTAAAATATGATCTTACTTTTATGTACCATAGCTAGGCATCACCAATAGTTCACTTAAATCCATGCTTAAATTTCAGGCAACCCCTCCTCCCCCAATAAATATGCTTGTCTATAACCATAATGATTTGATATGAACACATAAAATATTGAGAGTAAGCACCATAGACAGAAAAATACACACCATTTGCACTTCCAACCTCCTTTGGAAACTGTCTGTAGTGGTGGATCCAGGCAGTAAGTGTGGTAGCTGATTTCACAGTCATCATAAAGAAGTAACCTTCCTGGATCTGTAGCCTTCCCACAGGCTTCACACACAGTGCACTCCAGACATCTCCAACCTTTGTGGACCACCACTTTTGTAATCTGTAGAAGGCAGCATGCAATTAAAATTCATAAAACTTAAAAACTGTCAGTTCCAGAAATGTCAAGTATGTCATAAATATTTTTCCAAAATGGAAGATTTTTTAAAAAAGCCAAAGACTTATTCAAATGTAATGGGGAAAGGGAAACTCAGATACACATGTATTTTTAGCCTCATTCATAGGCTGATGATATCCCAGTACCCATCAACATCAGGCAGTTGGATGTTCACAATGTTAAGTTAGCTGGGGAATTATGGGAGTTAGAGTCCACACATCTTCAAGTGGCCAAGGTTGAGAAAGACTTGTCTGGATAGAAAAGGTCTCCATGCTTACCATGTTGCCTGTATCCAGTAAGACATCCCTTGCGTTATCTTGATTGCAAGATTTTAAAGTGCCTTAATCACTTCCTAACTTGGCAATCGTCACTGTATTTGTGTTGAAAGCATCAAGGCACTTCTGGGTTGAAAGGATTAACCGGTGACATCACTGTTGCCCGGGGGACACCCAGTTGGGGGCTCCTTTTATGCCTTTGTTAATGAGCCCACCAAAGTGGTACCTATTTTTCTACTCGCGTTTGCATGCTTTTGAACTGCTAGGTCAGGATCTGGAGCAAATGATGGGAGTTCACCCCGCCACACAGCAGCATGCCGGCTTGCAGATTGTCAACCCAGTTCTAACCACGTGAAACACCGTGCTTTCCACTTGACAATAAATGACATTTTATGTCAATTCTACAACAAACCTGGCTACAGCCATTTTGCTCGTTCTAGGTTGCCACCAGAATGGGAGGGGGTGCGGAGGATTTTTACTAGTCTAAACATTTTACTGTCCCGTGGGAACCAAGGTCATTTTTGTCTGTTAGATCGGGGGCGTATTTGGTTAGAAAGCCCATCAAACTATTCTATTGGGGAATGTAACTGATTGCATACCATTGGGGTGGGAAGTTTCTCTTTGAAGGGCACTTCAGACTTGGTTTCACTTTTGACTGTGCCGATACTATGTAACCAATAAACATGTTCTTAGAGGAAATTTCAAGCCTCGGAGTTCTGATTTGTTTGGTCTTGTCTATCGGAACCTTGAAATTACATCAAGTCTCATTCAAAATGCTCACCTTTTGGGGGTACTGAGCCCCGGCTGCCTACCCACCACTTTAGGAGGACAGCAAAGACTCAGTGAAGATCTCGCTATGGAGAAAAAGGAGGAATCTGCCACTGGTCACAGCGGGGATTTGGCCATCGGAGCACAAGCGTCTGCTCCAGCCATCGAAGAGGGTCTGATGACAGGGGCCCAACCAAAAAGCAGGATCAGCCAGCCAGGGAAGTTGATGCTTCAAGAAGGGACCACCATCCTGGTGGACCTCTATCAATCAGAACTGATCCCTCAGCATAGAAGCACCCCTAAGCCTGCCGAAGAGGAGCTGTTGTTAATTACGCTCCAGGGTCCATCTTCCACAGTGCAAAAGAAGGGTAAGGGATCAACTGGATGGGACAACTCCGCTGACTGGAGTACCAGACTGCAGTTCATAGTCCTTCAGTCGAGCAGCTAAAGGAGAAGTTTGACCGACTGGAAGTCAAAGAAGGGGTTCCTGCCGCCCAATGTGAGTGCACGAAGGGGGGTAAGGCGAAGACTTATCCATCACTTCCACCCCCCTCGCCGAAGTCCCAGTCCTGTTGCTGGCGCCTGTGCCACTTCACCCACTCCTCCATCGGCTGCAGGCTCGATCTCTCTTTGCAGCAGCCTTGCTCTGCGAACCCGGGTGCCCAGCAGAGGGGATTCTGAAGGGTGATGCGGCCTCGGCCCCAAAATCAGCAAGCTGCTCAGCAACCAGTATACCTGGCACCACAACACCTGGAGCCACCACCGATCAAGCCCACTTTTGATGGACACCCCGAGAAGTTCCCATTCTTCCTCAACCTAGTGTGGGTTATATGGATTGTTATGCCCAAGCCTATCCTGAAAATGCCACAATGGTGAATGCAGTGATGGCCAACATGGAAGGGGAAGCAGAGGAGTGGGTGACCAACCTTCATGATGAAAGGGCTCCGAAGTAGTTGGATGCGAATTTATTCATGGAACAGCTGAGAGTCAGGTTTGAGGATGAGTCCCAAACCCTGCAAGCAGAGGAGATCCATCGCTTGAAGCAGAGAGGTCGCCCAGTGAAAGAATATGTCTGAGAGTTCCGGAGAATCACTGGTCACCTGGGACAATGGTCAGAGAGGTCCCTGATCCACTACTTTAAACAAGGGCTGGACCGCGACCTGCTCCAAGCATGCATCTACTGAGGGATCCCGAACCAGGTGCGAGAGTGGTATAACATGACAGTAACCTTGGACATCGAATTGGATTGTGTCAAGAGACCAATTGTCACCGAGCCAAAGCCAAGACAAGGCCCAGAGAAGCGCCTGTTTGGATGGCAACCACAAGCCACTTCAACCGCCGACACTCCTCGAGCAACCGCCAGAGCTCCCATCAAGTGCTTCCAATGTGGGTAGCAGGGCCATCGTGCTACTGAGTGCTTAGCCCCTGCCCAAGCAAAAGCCGCATCAGTTTCAACTGCTAAGTCAAGAAAACCACCGCCACGAGCAGGACAAGAGAAGTCTAATTGGGCCAAACAGGAGCAAGCTGTCCAAATTTCCTCCCTGCCTCGGGGAGAAGCAGGAGCCCCACCTGAACATCTTCCCCTACCGGCGCCTTACAATAGCGATGAGGATGATGAAGACGACCCGATGGTAAGTCGACCCATCCCACCTTTCGCTATTCCTGCCAAGATTATAGTGCCAAAAATGGACCCAAACTGATTTAGACGTTTTAATAGACTCAGGCTGCACCAGATGCTTAATTAACTTGCCCACAGTTCTTAAGCTGGGGATTCGCACCAAATTGTTGCCCATAGCCATGAAGTTTGAGCAGGCAGATGGGTTACTTATCAGAGGTTCCCCAACAACGCACCTAACAGAGCCGTTGTGTCTGGAAATGGGACAGCACTGGGAGATCATTCGCTTCATAGTGGTCCCTAAGATGAAGAAGACTGTGATTCTAGGTTTGGCTTGACAAGTGGCGTCCCAATATTTGGTGGGAGAATGGCGTGCGAACTCTGAGATTAGCTGCAGGGCCTGTCCCAGCAACCGACCTCAGTGAGATAAAGGGGGCTGTTGCTATCGGAGCTCGGGGAGTCTATTGAGACGTTAAAGACTGCCGTGGAACAATTGCCAGGGATCCAACTTATCCCCAGTGAGTATCACAATTTGGCAGAAGTTTTTATTGAAAAGGAATGTGACACCCCCCCCCCCTCATCGGGCTACCGACTGCAGAATTGAAATACTACCAGGAGCCAAGCTCCCAAAGCCAAAAATGTACTCTATGACACCTAGGGAGATGGAGGAACTGTGAGACTATATTGACAAAAATCTGGCTAGAAGTTTCATCCAGCCGGCAAAATCGCGCGTGGCTGCCCCAGTGTTGGTTAAAGAGAAGAAAGATGGGTCTTTGAGGCTCTGCATTGATTTTAAAGGATTAAACGCTGTCAGCGTAGAAAATATGTACCCCCTTCCCCCTGATGAAAGACATGTTAGCCCACCGAGCCAAAGGCAAAATCTTCATGAAGCTGGACTTGAGGGAAGCCTATTACCGAATGTGAATTAGGGAGGGAGATGAATGGAAGACAGCTTTCAATTGCCCCTTAGGGAGTTTCCAGTTCAAAGTGATGCCTTTCGGACTCCAAGGAGCTCCTGCAGTGTTTATGCAGCTAATAAATCAAGTGCTGCATGATCACCTATACAAGGGGGTTTTGGTTTACCTTGACGATATCCTCATCTATACTGAAACCATGGAGGAACACGTCAAGTTAGTTCGGGAGGTGTTCAAAAAACTATTGAAAGGGGTTCAATTTACTGCAAAATTCTGGAGGGAGTTTGTGAAACTTATTGGGTCTACCCAGGGGCTTTCATCTGCTTTTCATCCGAGTACGAATGGATTGGCTGAATGTATGAACACAGTGGTGGAATAATACCACAGATGTTATGTTAATTACCAACAGACTAATTGGGCGGACTGCCTTTCGCTGAGGTGGCGTACAACAACACTGTACACAGTAGCACTGGACTTATGCCATTTAAGATAGCTACTGGTTGGGATTTTGACCCTATACCCAAATACCCCCAGGAACCTCCTGCTTCGCAAACCTTAGATCAGTGGGTGACCTCTTTGCAAGCAGTTTGGGCCAATGTGAAAAAAGCTCTAACCCAGGCTGCAAAGACATACAAGGAACAGGCTGATAAAAGGTGATCTCCCCAGAAACCATTTCATGTGGGGGAGAAGGTTTATCTTTCTACAAAATATCTAAGATTAAAATTACTGAGTAAAAAATTGGGACCTAAGTTCCTTGGTTCTTTTCCCATAGTCAAAATCATAAATCCTGTCACAGTTCAATTGCAACTCCCACGACTATTAGGGAAAGTTCACCCTGTTTTCCATTGCAGTTTGTTAAAACTGGTCACGGAATCGTCCTTGTGGCCAATTCCCAAAAAAGCACCTGGCCCCATTCTTTGTAGAGGGAGAGACTCATTATGAGGTAAAACGTATTCTTGACTCCAGATTGTATAAGGGTAAATTACAATATCTGGTGCAGTGGAAGGGCTACACTTTGTCGGAGGCTACCTGGGTAAAAAGTACTGATGTGAAAGCAGACAGAATGATTCAGAAGTTTTATGATAAATATCCACATAAACCCAGGGAGGATTCTTAATCTGCATTTTGTTTCATTTGCAGGACTTGCTTTTTTCCTAGGGGTCTGACTGTCAACTCTACAATGAACCTGACTGCAGCCATTTTGCTCGTTCTAGGTTGTCACCAGAATGGGAGGGGGTGCAGAGGATTTTTACTAGTCTAAACATTTTACTGTCCTGTGGGAACCAAAGTAATTTTTGCCTGTTAGATGGGGGGGCGTATTTGGTTAGAAATCCCACCAAACTATTCTATTGGGGAACGTAACTGATTGCATAGCTTTGGGGTGGGAAGTTTTTTTTAAAAAAAACAAGTTTTATTAATTTTCCAATTTTACAAAGCTCCAAGTGTTAAGGAAGCAACATGGTGATTGGGTAGTCCATAATCAAACAACAAGCTCTTTCATGCATATGTCAGGTTACATCATCAAAAATTTCCTCTCTATTTCCCTTAGTTATTGTATCACATTCAAATTAATACATTGCTAGTTATAACTCAATCAGTTAAGACATTTATCAATATATTTTGTCTTATACGCCTTCATATCCTGTTTTGGATTTTACCTAATTTCAGTTACAGTATTCCACTTAATATCCATAGTCCTTAGATTTCGGGTGACCCAAAGTTCTCTGGTGGAGTTGGGAGTGGGGGGCACCGTTATGCGGTGGTTCTCCTCCTTCCTCACCGATCGCACGCAGTCTGTATTGGCAGGGGGGCAGAGGTCGGCCCCAAGGCCCCTAACTTGTGGGGTGCCACAAGGGTCGGTCCTCTCCCCCTTATTGTTCAATATTTATGTGAAGCCGCTGGGGGAGATCATTCGTGGCTTTCGGGTGGACTTCCATCAGTACGCTGATGACACTCAGCTGTACATTTCCACCCCAGGCCATCCCAATGATGCCCTTGATGTGATGGCCCAATGTCTGGAGGCTGTACAGGTCTGGATGGGGAGAAACAGACTCAGGCTCAACCCTTCCAAGACTGAGTGGCTGTGGTTGCCGGCTCCCAGGTATAGTCAGCTGACTCCATCGCTGACTATAGGGGGCAAAACTTTGGCTCCCTCAGAGAGGGTACGCAATCTGGGCGTCCTCCTGGATCCACGGCTGACACTGGAAGACCAGTTGACGGCTGTGGCCAGGGGGGCATTTTACCGGGTACGCCTGGTACACCAGTTGTGGCCTTTTCTGGACCGGGATGCCTTGCGCACAGTTACCCATGCTCTTGTCACCTCCCGCCTGGACTACTGTAACGCTCTCTACATGGGGCTCCCCTTGAGGAGCACTCGGAGGCTCCAGTTAGTCCAGAATGCAGCCGCGCGGGCGGTGATGGGAGCGACTCGTCGCT
>NW_015389536.1:179725-180954 GCF_001527695.2 Protobothrops mucrosquamatus
GGACTGGCCTAGGGATATTTTAAATTGGATTTTAATCAATTTTTAAAATAAGAAAAGGCCTATTTAAATATATCTTTTAATTTATTTTAAATTTTGTATATTTGTATTAATTGTTCTGTTTTAACTGGCTGTAAGCCGCCCTGAGTCCACCAGGAGAAGGGCGGGATATAAATACAATAAACTTCAAACTTCAAACTTCTTAGTTCATTACAAAATAATTGTCATATCTAAAATACATTTATTATTTACTCAGATAGTTTCTTACTTTATTTCACAAACATATTCTATTTCTCATCCTAATACCTCATCCCTTACTAATAAGATAACCTTTATAATCTCAATCCAACTTCTATATTATAATCCAAGACTATTATTCTAGTAACTATTTTTTTTATTTCCCTTATAAATCTAGATCCTAAATATTAAACCAATTAGTATCTTTTAAGTTCTCCTTAGGCCACTGAGTGAGATTTTAAAGAGATTTTAAACTCTTCCCTTATAGGTCACATAAAAAAAACATTTTTAAGCCTAACTCTAGCTTTCTTTTTGTGCCAAACAGGCTTCCATAGCAGTGCCTCTAACTCCTCAGGTGGATCTCCCTTCATCCCTACACATATCATTTGGGTCAAGGGAGACCATCCAATTATCAATTTTTCAAATGAGCTGGCCCCTTCATAGTCATTAGATTGTTGATCCAATAAATCAGGTCTCCATATTTGCCTCAGTACATCTGTCATCAGTTCAGTCTGGTCCTCTTCTTCCGGTTTCAGCTGGTTTAAGTAGAAAGTCATGTTCAGTGTTATAGTTGTTGTTTGGTTGTCTAGTTCAGGGCTTTTCAACCGGTGGTACGCGTACCACTTGTGGTACATTAATGAGTGGCAGGTGGTACGCAGCCCTGCCTAGCCAAGTGTAGTGGGGGAGGGAAAGAGCCAACACAGGCAAGGACTTACAGTGAGAGAGTCCTCTGGAGCTGCAAAGGCCCCAGGCTCACTTCTGGCTCACCCTCCCCCATGAGAAAGGAGGAGGGGGGCGGAGACAGGAGATGCTATAAAAGGAGGCAGTTTGGGCAGGAGAGGGAGAGAGAAAAAAAGCAGCAGCCTTGGGAGGAGGCAGAGTCAGTTGCATCGAAGGGGAAGAAGAAGGAGGGGGAGGGGAAGGGGGAGGGTGGGGGGAGAGGAGATCAAGCAGGCTGGCCATGAGCCGATCTACAACTGCTGTGGCAGCCACCT
>NW_015389536.1:182914-186316 GCF_001527695.2 Protobothrops mucrosquamatus
TATTCTCCAAAGCACCTGAAGGCAGGACAAGAAGCAATGGATGGAAACTAATCAAAGAGAGAAGCAACCTAGAACTAGAGAAATTTCCTGACAGGACAATTAATCAGTGGAACAACTTTCCTCCAGAAGTTGTGAATGCTCCAACACTGGAAGTTTTTTAGAAGAGACTGGACAACCATTTGCCTGAAATGGTATAGGGCAGTGGTTCTCAACCTTTTTAATGCCGCGACCCCAACTGGTCGTAAGTCGAGGACTAAACCGGTCGTAAGTCGAGGACTACCCAACCGGTCGTAAGTCGAGGACTTTCCCTGCCCAGGAGCGCCACGCATGCGTGGTTCCGCCCCCTGCGCCGGCCGAGGCGTAGCTGGCAAGCGGCAGAGACGGAGCAGGCCGACCACCAGCTGGCCCAGCCCAAGGGAGGTAAGGCACCCGCCGGAAAAGGGGAAAAAATGGCGGACAAAAAAAATGGCGGACAAAAAATATGGCGGACAGCCTTGCTTGGCGACCCCCATGAAATGGTCGATCGACCCCAAATGGGGTCCCGACCCACAGGTTGAGAACCACTGGTATAGGGTTTCCTCCTTGAGCAGGGGGTTGGACTAGAAGACCTCCAAGGTCCCTTCCAACTCTATTATTATTATTGATTATCACATAGTCAGCCAGTTTGGCATTTTTGTCTACCTATCGAGTCCTTACCAAGGACCTGGTATAGGCAGATCTGGATGTTTGATGGTGTTATAGATATCGTCGCAGGATGGAAGTTGTTCCCAGTAAAGCCACCTTTTGCAATTGACTGATGGCGAATTTGTCAATGCCAATGGTGTTCAAGTAGTGCTCCAGTTGTTTTGGGATTGCACCTAATGCACCTATTACTATTGGTACTACCCTTGCTTGCCTTTGCCACAGTCATTCTATTTCTATTTGTAGGTCTTTGTATTTTGTTATCTTCTCTAGTTCTTTCTCTTCTATTCTACTGTCTCCAGGCTCCGCCACATCCACTATCCAGACTTTTTTGTCTTTCTTATTGACAATTGTTAAGGCTGGGGTGTTATGTGACAGGTGCCTGTCTGTTTGAATTATTATTATTATTATTGTTGTTGTTGTTGTTGTTATTGTTAGTCAGGGCTTATTTTGTCATAGAACGCCCAGAACGGAGTTCCGGCACCTTTTTTGGATGGAACCTTGTAGGTTAGGCAAGGCGGGTTGTATAACATGTGTGAGTTCCTCACCTTTTTTTTTTTTACAAAAAAGCACTGGTTATTGTTATTGTTATTGTTATTGTTTTGCTCTTGCTTTTCCTCTTAAATTCCATCTAGTTTTTTTCAGCCCTTATTGATAAAATATTAATTTTATATTTTTACTGGATTTTACTTATGCACTTTTTCTCTATCAGGAAATCATAAATGTTTTTGGGAAGTGTTGTCTTTTTAAAAAGAATACAATTTAAAGTCAGTTTTATCCACTTAATTATTATGCCATCCAGACTTCAATTAACTAGGTTCCTAATCATCACATCAGGAATTAGTTCATTGATGCTTTGCTGAAATCAAGTTATATCACCAGCAGTTCCACAATCTGTTAAAAATGTGTAAAGAAAAGTGGGGGGAGGGGAGCCCACAACTACATAAAGAGAGAAACTCAGACAGGATCCTCCCTAACTTCTCAGGTTGTAAAAAGAGTAGGTGGGGCATTTGTACCTCCAGACATGCATAGTGGCCTTGCACCACAAGATGAGCAGCATATAAATTTGATGATGATGGTGATGTAGACAGACAGACAGATAATGTTCTCTTAATGTAGTCATAAAGTACAATTAGCTCATCTGGATATATGGTCTACCTGGGAGGAGATTAGCCTGGCAACTTTCTTGACAAATCCATGCTTTATGATAAGCACCTCTTGTTTTCAAGGAATTTATGAATATTCTCTTTCTTTGTGCAGTTTATTTATGACCTGCTTTTAGAAGGTTTCTTATAATTGACGAATTTTGACAATCATATTGTTTTCAAAACATATATTGTCAATATATGATTGACAAATTTTGCTGAACCTTTTTTTTTTTTTTAAGATAGTGGTTAAACCTGTTCTACCAACTAAGTTAGACGTGATATGAGACCCCCTTCACCCCAATAAAATGATATAATTTAATTAAACAAAATACATTAGCCAATACAGGAAAAAAAAACCAGTGCAAAGAAAATCAGTCTGACTCAGGTCCAAGCTAAGCAGCCCCAGGTCCAAGCTAAGCAGCCCCAGGTGAACAAACACTTAACATACCAGATACAAAGTGTCAGCTTAAACATTTAAAATAAGTTTAACCACCAGAATGCGAGACTGGCTATCAACAATTAACACTGACAGGATTAGAACAAGGACACAGAAAGAACATAATAATAACAAATAGATAACAAATAGAAACACATCAGATCCTCTCCTGAGGCAAGGATTAACCTTTTTCCTGAGCAATATCTGATAAATCAACCCATCAATAGACACTGCTTCACAAATCAGAAATGACAGTTTTGAAACCACGAATCAGAAATGACAGTTTTGAAAACCAAGAAAAGGTATAAAAACTCACGCTTCCTAGCTAGCTGGGGATTCATGCTGAATTGTCACTCAACTTTGATATCCATGATTAAACCTCTCTTTCCGGTAGCTGGCTTCTCGTTCTATTTTTTTTTATATAAAGATTTTATTGGTTTTTTTTTCATAAACATATGTTAATTTTTCCAATCAACGAGTTGTCTGGAATTAGCTATGCTAATACATGTTCAATTCCTAATCCTTCATTCTTTCCTCTAGCCAACAATAAAATAAGTCCCAAGTTTGATAATAGTCTGTATCTTCTTTATCTTTCAATCTCATAGTTAATCTGTCCATCTCTGCACATTCCAATATTTTCCTGATTATTTCTTCTTCTGATGGCAATCCTTCATTCTTCCAGTATTGTGCAAAAATTATTCTCGCTGCTGTGGTGATGTGTAAGATTAAATATAATTTCTGCTTATTAGTCTTTTCAGGCATAATACCTAGTAAAGAAAGTTCAAGTTTAAAATCAACTTGTTCACCCAATATTTTTTCTAACCACATATGTATCTTTCTCTAATAGGCCTTAGCCTTGCCACATGTCCACCAAATGTGATAGTACGTGCCTATGTTATGTTTACATTTCCAACATCTATCTGACATATTTTTAAACTTTTTTGCTAATCTTGCTGGTGGCAGGTGCCATCTATAAAACATTTTATACAGATTTTCTTTATATGAAGTTGACATTGTTAGTTTGTAGTTTCTCTCCCATAACATTTGCCATTTTTCTAATTCTATATTATAGCCAAAGTTTTTCGCCCATCTTATCATTGTTTCTTTCACTTGTTCACTTTCCATATCCAAAATTAA
>NW_015389536.1:188410-196592 GCF_001527695.2 Protobothrops mucrosquamatus
TGGGCCATCTCTCCCATCTGCTTATCCCCTTGTTGTTGATGCAGTCCTTCATCCAAGATTGCTCTATTTCTTACTTCAAAGTCCTCTGCTTTCCATATTGAATCCAGTCGATATCTTGTATTATTCCAGTTTATTAAAATGCCTTCTGGCATTAGCCATCTGAAATTTATGCCTTTGGCAATCAACTTTGTAGTTAGAAGATGGTAGTGTCTCCGGGTATCCCTTACTCTCTTGGGTATCTGTTTTAGGACCACAATTTCTTTATTTTTATATTGTAATGGTTCCTCTCTCCCTTTTCTCAGTACTTCATCTCTTGTTGATTTCTTCATGAACCTCACATGCACTTCTCTTGGTAGTCTGTTTTTTCTTGCATAGCTTGAATTCATGCGGAATATTTGATTCGCCTCATTCTGAATATCTGCTCTGTCTGCATTTAAAAGTTCTGCCAACAACTCAATGATCACCATTTTTATATTTTCTTCACTATCTTCAGGAATATTTTGAAATCTCAAATAATGTTCCGCTTCTCTCATTTCTACCGTTGCCATAGCCCGTTCTAGCTCTTGATTTGTTTGTTCCAGTCCTTCATTCTTTTGCAATAACATTTCCACCTTTTTATCAATGTCCTCAGTTTTATTTTCCACTTCCTGGATTTTCTGTTCATTTTTAATGATCTTTTGATTTTGGGCTTCAAATTGTGCCTTTATATCCAGAACTTCTTCACTTACTTTCTCCAGTTTACTTTGTCTCTCCTCATGGTTTCTCTGCAAGATTTCTTAAATTAATTTTAATGAGGCCTGTGTTTCATCTTGAGCCGTGCTTGCTTTGTCACGCTGTAGCAATATACCGACAGAACTCTGAGTTTTTGGGCTGGCTTGTCTGACAGAGGGCGCCGAAGAGGTTTTCTTTGCAAGTCTGGAAATATTAGATGTACTCATTTTGTGGCTCACAGTCTTAAACCTATATCCAAAGCGTAAACAGGAATCAGCTGTTGTGAGGCAAATCCACCTCCTCCAGTCCCTTCTTGGATCTAAAATGTTCTTTTTTTTCCAGATAATGTCTATTTGGTTTTTAGCCAATGTCAACAAGCATAGCTATAAACAGTGTTTTTACTTGTTATCTCAAACCAAGGCTTTGTTTTGTTCTCAAGTTTCCCAAGGTCACTTTCTTTTTATTTCTTGTTTTTCGCCACTAGATGTCCTCCTTGGCTTATTTATCAGTCGCCACACTCCGATACTCCAATAGTTTGATATTCATAATATTTCCCCTTAATGTTAAATTGCCGCTTCAAAAGTCTTTCTGGGGGTCTTTACTCTTTCAAGTTCTCCCTTTCAGGGTCTCAACATTTTCAATCACAAGGAGAAGGAAAAGACTTCAGCTCACCCAGACACAGCACGTTGTTGGAGATCAGCTGTTTTTCATAGCCTCCCTTCCGGCTGTAGACAAACTTGGACTGCCTCAGCTCTCCCGGCAGCCTTTCTACCGCCCCTTTAAAGGGGGCTTCAGTTTGCCCAGATTGGTCACCACCAGATCCAAGCTCCTGAAATATCCCTCTTTCTTCGTTGCCCCTCAAGGGCAACTTTCCATCCCTTTAAGAGACGCTAGGCGAAGCGAAACCGGACTGAGAGGCTGGAGATCCAGCCTCTCATGGCCGTCTCATTCTCTGCCAAACCAGAAGTCTCTTCTCATTCTATTTGTTCTTCGAGCTTTGATCCCAGCTGGAAGAGCCCAAAATGGGGGAGTTCCTCCCAACAATTTCTTGGCGACCACGAAGGGACTCTCAGCTCACCCAGCCACTGGACCGGGCCCAGAAGAGCCACTACCCAGCCAGCAGTGGATGCTTTATCCATGGGGAAGCCTCCACAGACCCTGCCCAGTCAGCAACGGGTATTAAAGGGAGTCTTCAAGACTTGCGCTCAAGTAGCTACCTAGAAAGAGGGTGAGTACTGCCAAATTCAAATTTCTAGATTTAAAGTGTCCTAGAGAATGAAAAGAAGTGTGTGAATGTATGTGTGGGGCACCCTCCTCTGACAACAGCTGGATCCCACTCCCTTCATGTGCTCTCTAGCCACCCCCTGGCCTGCTGCTAACTCTTCTGGAGCTGTGACCGGCAGGACCCAAAAAAGCAAAGGGGGGGGGCACCGAAGCATAGGACCTTCTGAAAAAGAGAAAGGAGCCGAGCGGGCAACAAAAATGTCAGAGAAATTTCTGTATTGGTAGACCGGGCCCACCCACCAGCAATTTATAAGCAAAGACCCGTGTCAGAAAATTAAGCCCCGGGCTAGGAGCGTCCCTTACCTCTGAAAAGCAAGCAGAGGTCCTCCCAGACATTGGAAGTCTGCAAACTGTGGTTAAGTGAAAAGAGAAGGTAAAGCTGGTAAAAGAGCAGCCCATACTCTCTGCGGGGAGCAGAAGAGTCCTCGCAGACCCCTTTTTGGTCTGAAAGTGTGGCAGGAGAATCCCTGAAGGAGAGGCCCATACTCTGTTAGGGAACCAGAGTCCTCTAGGACCCACTTTTGGTCCGAAAACTGCAGTGGTTGGCGGAAGTCTCACTAGAAGGCTTCAAGTCGGCAGAGCCGAAGTGAACCCCTACATCGGAAATAGGGGTATGATGGGATGCTCTAGCTTGAGGGTCAAGGTAGGATCCCCCGTGAAAGACTTGCTTGAGGCCTGGGACAGGAATCAGCTACCCGTTCAGCCAGGAATGAAAAAGAGACAGGTAGAGAAATTATGCAAAAAATGGGCTTTGCTTAGAGATGAGTGCAGGAGACAGATTTGGCCAGAAGGCGGTACATTCAAATTTAAAACCCTGAAAGCACTTGTCCAGAATATAACCGGCTCAGCTACTCTATTGGTATTGGTGGGCTGAACACTCCAGATCAAAGAACCTAGACAAGACACAAGTTGAGCTCAAACCTCAAGCACTGTGATGACCCAGGGCCCCAAACGGAGGCAAAGCAATTAGCTGGTTAGAATAATTGTCTTTGTAAGCACTGCCAACGTTCACCCAACAGCCCCCACATATGCTGGCACAAGTTCAATAAAACAGTCAACGGAGTTAAACAGTTCTTTAAAGTAAAACAGATAACAAACAAAGTATGATCTTTTCAACGCCCAGCTTGCCTGTAACCTGCAAACTACAAAACTGAAGACAGCAAGGAAAACTCAGCAGGAAACAAACTTGATCCAAAATTCAAAGAGTCCAGGTACAAGAGCTCACATCACAAGAGTTCACGTTTGTTCCCGGCAAATGCCCCACCCCACAGTGTCTCCTTAAATACCTACTCCCCAGGTGTGCCTTGTGGAGTGGGGCGGGACGCTCTCCTCCCGAGCAAGTGAGCCTACCTCCGTTGTTCCCTCCTCCTCTCTGCTCTCCTTGCTCTGGGATCTGGTGGGGAGGGGCCTTGCTCCTCGCCTGAGCTCTGCCTTCCCTGTTTCAAACTTGAAGGGCCCTGGCCTGCTTCAGCCTGTTCCTCCCCACAGTCCTCCGAAGCCACAGACACCCCCTCCTGGGCCTCAACAGGGAACTCCATGTCGTCCTCAGAGTCAGGCTCGGATGGAGGTATGACACTATCCCCCCCCGAAGGACCCCCTCCCCTGGGACCATGCGGACTAGGACGGTGCGGGAACCGGCTATGAAAGTCGCGAACCAGACGAGGGGCGTGAATGTCGGTGGCATCGATCCACGTGAAGTCTTCAGATCCATAGCCTTTCCACGCCACGAGATACTGAAACTGGCCCCGCAACCGACGGGAATCCCGAATACTGTCCACTTCATACTCCATATCTCCATGGGGGGTGGCCGGACCTGGCAGTGGTGGAGCTGGCCGATGTGGATCGTCGGCTGCGACTGGAACCAGCAAAGACCTGTGGAAAACCAGGTGAATCCACATGGTCCGGGGCAATGACAAGCGAAACGCCACCGGATTGATCACCGCTTCGACCGGAAATGGACCCAAGTAACGGTGATCGAGTTTTTTCGATGGCCATGCTGTAGGCAGGTGCTGTGTGGAAAGCCAAACCCGATTGCCCACAGATAACGGAGGGACATCTCGACGATGACGGTTGGCGAATCATTTGTAATCCTCCTTGGCTTTCTCCAGCTGGTGCCGAATTACTTGATGTACCGCCTTCAGCTCCTGGAGGAACTTGTCCACGGCCGGAACTGGGGAGTCCGATGGAGCCAACGGAAAGAGCCATGGATGAAATCCGTAACTGGCAAAGAACGGTGACACACAGGTAGATGCATGCTGGGCATTGTTATAGGCGAACTCCACCACAACCAGCAGCTCTGCCCAATTGTCCTGTTGGGTGTTGCTGAAACAGCGGAGGTACTGTTCTAAGATTGCATTCACCCTCTCTGTGCCCCCATCGGTTTCGGGGTGATGGGCGGAGGACAGACACGCCTGTACCTGCAGTTCCGTGAGTAGGGTCTGCCAGAAGCGTGCCGTAAATTGCACCCCCCGATCTGACATGACTCGGTCCGGTAACCCATGCAGCCGAAATACATGGGCGATAAACAACTGGGCCGTCATCCATGCTGTAGGGAGACCCACACACGGGATAAAATGAGCCATTTTGGTGAGCATGTCCACCACCACCAAGACGGTTGTGGCACCCTTGGAAGGGGGCAACTCGGTAATGAAGTCCAATGAGACCGCCCCCCAGGGTCTTTCTGGTGTGGGTAGCGGCTGCAAGAGACCAGGGGGCGCACCAGTAGCATACTTGGCCTGTCGACAAATGTTGCACAATGCCACATAACTAGACACATCGTGCCGGAGCCGCGGCCACCAAAAAATTCTGGAGACAAGGTGCAGTGTTTTGAAGACCCCGAAGTGACCCACTGATGGACTATCATGGCATTGTTTCAGAATGATGCCACGGAGGGGTCCCCCAGGAACATAGATGCAGTCTCGGAAACGCAGCAGGTCATCCGTGTACATCCAAGGGGTCTTATCTCCCTCATCGCCAGCCAACTCATGACATCGAGCTGCCACGAATGGATCCTGCCACTGCGCGTCACGAATTCTGCCCCGTAGGTCCACGGGCTCCTCTGTGGCCGCCAACCGTTCCAAGGGGATAACTGTTCTGGGCATGATCTTGTCCTCCTTTCGGGTGAATTCGGGCTTCCGCGACATCGCGTCCACACGCTGGTTCGGCCCGCTAGGGACATAGGTCACCCGAAAGTCAAACCTCGCAAAAAACAGTGACCATCGCACCTGTCGCTGATTTAGCGTTCTGGCAGTTCGTAGGTGCTCTAGGTTCCAATGGTCTGTTCGAACCTCAACTTGGTGACGGGCCCCCTCTAAGTGGTGCCATGTCTCAAAAGTGACTTTGACCACCAACAATTCCTTGTCCCAGATTGTGTAATTCCGTTCGGGGGCCAACAGCTTCCGTGAATAATAGGCACATGGGAACAAGGTACCTGCGGGAGCATAGGCTTGCAGAAGCACCGCCCCGATGACCACATCCAATGCATCCATCTCCACCACGAACGGCCTAAAGGGATCAGGATGTTTCAGGATAGGCTCGGAGGCAAATGCAGCTGTAAGGACATCCAAGGCCCCCTGCTCCTCTGCGCCCCAGCGGAACCTCACCCCTTTCCTTAACAGACTGGAAAGGGGAGCGGTCAGGGTCACAAAACGAGGAATGAATGTGCGGTAATAATTCGCAAACCCCAACAGACGCTGTATGTCCTTGACCCTCCGCGGAGGCTGCCATTCCTGCAGCGACTTTACTTTCTCCGGATCCATCTCCACACCCTCGGGCGAGATGCGATGGCCCAGAAAGTCGATCCTGGTTTGCGCAAACTGGCACTTCTCACGCTTGGCAAAGAGATGGTTATCTCGCAATCATTGCAACACAAGCCAAACATGGTTCCAATGCTCTCATGGGGAGGAGTAAATCAGGATGTCGTCAAGATAGATGACCACAAACCTGTCCAACAGGTCCCTGAACACGTCGTGCATAAAGTGCATGAACACTCCCGGCGCGTTGGTCAGGCCAAAGGGCATAACCGTGTACTCAAAATGTCCATAACGCGTCCGGAAGGCCGTCTTCCACTCATCTCCCACTCGAACTCGGACTAAGTTATAAGCTCCCTGTAAGTCCAACTTAGTAAACATTTTGGCCTGGCGGAGCCTCTCGATGAGTTCAGGGATGAGCGGGAGTGGGTACCGATTACAGATCGTGATGGCATTCAGTTTCCAGTAATCACAGCACAATCTAAGCTCCCCTGACTTCTTCACGAACAGCACTGGTGCAGCCAACGGGGAGGTGGAAGGCCGTATAAACCCCTTCCGGAGATTCTTGTCGATGAAGTCCCTCAAAGCTGCCAACTCCGGTTCCGACAGAGAGTAAATCCGGCCAACCGGCAATTTGGCATCGGGCACTAAATCAACCGGGCAGTGATAAGACCGATGCGGAGGCAACTGATCTGCCTCTTTTTCCCCAAAGACATCGGCATAATCCCCCAACTCTGCCTGTAGGTCCAGGTCCACAGGGGTAGCCACCTTCCCTGCGCAGACATGCAGGTGATGGGTGGCACACTTCTTGCCGAGGAACCGCACTGTCCCAGACGACCAAATAATCTGTGGATCATGAGCCCTCAACCATTCCAAACCCAACACCACAGGAAAGTGAGAAATGGTAGCCACATAGAACACGGCTTCTTCCATATACGGCCCAATACGCATGTGAAGGGGTCTGGTTGCAGCAACCACTGTGCTGGAACAAAGGGGCCACCCATCAATCGTCTCCACCAAGACTGGCAGTGACAACTGCTGCTGGGGAATGGACCACTGCGTGACAAAATCCGAGTCCATGAAATTAGCAGTAGCCCCGGAGTCCACCAAGGCCTGGACCTCCACCGCTCCCTGACCAGGCACGAACACAGTCGCTGGTAACACAAGATGTTTAACAAGAGTCTGCTGAGGTGGAGGTGCTGGACCCGTGTCCAAGCGAGCCCGGCCTATGTAGACCTCTAGGCCGGGCCCGGCCCGTTTCCCGCCGCTGCTTTGGGTGCCTTCATTGGACACTTGGCCACCATATGGCCTGGACCGCCACAATACAGGCAAAGGCCTTCACGGCGGTGGCGATCTTTTTCAGCTTGGGTCAGACGGGGTCGTGCAGCCCCCAACTGCATTGGCTCCTCCGGAGGTGGTGCCAACGGTGCCACTGTCTTAACAGGTGTGGGCAAGGCCTCCATCCGTCGTCGCGCCTGTCGCTGCTGAAGTCTTGCATCAATACAGAGACACAGGTGCATGAGCTCCTGCAAGGAGCGAGGGCATTCAATGCATGCCAGCTCATCCAGGTGTTCGGACGAAAGTCCCTCCTGAAACTGGTCCATAAGCGCCGCCTCGTTCCACTGCAGCTCCTGACAAACCAACTGAAATGTAGCAATGTAGTCTCTCAGTGAACCACGCCCCTGTCGCAACTCTCTCACCCGACGGTTTGCAGTCTGGGCCATAACTGGGTCCTCAAACATGGCCTTCAGTTGCTGGCAAAACTCTGCATAATTGTCCAGCAGCTGATTGGGCTGGGTCAGCAGGGGTGTTGCCCAACGTGCTGCCGTTCCTGTCAACAGGCTTAGCACAAACCCCACCTTATCCCGGTCAGTGGGGAAATCCTCCGGCCGAAGGCTCATACATAACTGGCACTGCCCAAAGAATGATGGGAATCATGCCTGTGAGCCATCAAACATGTCTGGCACTGGAACAGGGTTTCTGCGGCGTGGCCGAGCTGCTTGCATCTGTGCCATCTGTGCAGTCAGGAGGGCCACCTGCTGTTTTAGCTGGTCATTTTCCGCACGGAGCTGATCCATGCTCACCCTACTTGGTCTGGAGGAGCAATTGGGTGTGGGCCGGGAACAAAATGTGATGACCCAGGGCCCCGAACGGAGGCAAAGCAATTAGCTGGTCAGAATAATTGTCTTTTTTTTTTTTTTTTTTTTTTTTTTCAATGTAAAATTTTTATTTTTATCATAAAAAAAAAGAAATACATCACAGATATTACACAATGTTATATCCCATCCCCCCACCCCCCCGGACTTCCCAAACCAACCTAGGCTGATATTCAAATACAAGTAAACAAATATTAATATCTCTAACTCCAAAGTCTAAACTTAAACAATCCATCTCCTCCGTATTAATAAAAATTATTCATTTAGTTAGTTCTTCAAATA